>NC_042965.1:45639075-45719075 GCF_901001165.1 Salmo trutta
CACCAGTAGTTTATATAATGATATATTAATCACCAGTAGTTTATATACTGATATATTAATCACCAGTAGTTTATATAATGATATATTAATCACCAGTAGTTTATATACTGATATATTAATCACCAGTAGTTTATATACTGATATATTAATCACCAGTAGTTTATATACTGATATATTAATCACCAGTAGTTTATATAATGATATATTAATCACCAGTAGTTTATATAATGATATATTAATCACCAGTAGTTTATATAATGATATATTAATCACCAGTAGTTTATATACTGATATATTAATCACCAGTAGTTTATATACTAATATATTAATCACCAGTAGTTTATATAGTGATATATGAATCACCAGTAGTTTATATACTGATATATTAATCACCAGTAGTTTATATAATTATATATTAATCACCAGTAGTTTATATAATGATATATTAATCACCAGTAGTTTATATAGTGATAATGATATATTAATCACCAGTAGTTTATATAATTATATATTAATCACCAGTAGTTTATATACTAATATATTAATCACCAGTAGTTTATATAATGATATATTAATCACCAGTAGTTTATATAATGATATATTAATCACCAGTAGTTTATATAATGATATATTAATCACCAGTAGTTTATATAATGATATATTAATCACCAGTAGTTTATATAATGATATATTAATCACCAGTAGTTTATATACTGATATATTAATCACCAGTAGTTTATATACTAATATATTAATCACCAGTAGTTTATATACTGATATATTAATCACCAGTAGTTTATATAATGATATATTAATCACCAGTAGTTTATATAATTATATATTAATCACCAGTAGTTTATATAATGATATATTAATCACCAGTAGTTTATATAATTATATATTAATCACCAGAAGTTTATATAATGATATATTAATCACCAGTAGTTTATATACTAATATATTAATCACCAGTAGTTTATATACTGATATATTAATCACCAGTAGTTTATATACTGATATATATATTACCAGTAGTTTATATACTGATATATTAATCACCAGTAGTTTATATGTCACGCCTTGATCTGTTTCACCTGTCCTTGTGATTGTCTCCACCCCCTCCAGGTGTCGCTTATCTTCAACCAACCCGTCTATAGGTTTTGTTGCTAGACAACCAACTCGTCTATAGGTTTTGTTGCTAGACAACCAACCCGTCTATAGGTTTTGTTGCTAGACAACCAACCCGTCTATAGGTTTTGTTGCTAGACAACCAACCCGTCTATAGGTTTTGTTGCTAGACAACCAACCCGTCTATAGGTTTTGTTGCTAAACAACCAACCCGTCTATAGGTTGTGTTGCTAAACAACCAACCCGTCTATAGGTTCTGTTGCTAAACAACCAACCCGTCTATAGGTTTTGTTGCTAGACAACCAACCCGTCTATAGGTTTTGTTGCTAAACAACCAACCCGTCTATAGGTTGTGTTGCTAAACAACCAACCCGTCTATAGGTTCTGTTGCTATACAACCAACCCATCAAAAGGTTTTGTTGCTAGACAACCAACCCGTCTATAGGTTTTGTTGCTAAACAACCAACCCGTCTATAGGTTTGTTGCTAAACAACCAACCCGTCTATAGGTTTTGTTGCTAAACAACCAACCAGTCTATAGGTTTTGTTGCTAAACAACCAACCCGTCTATAGGTTTTGTTGCTAAACAACCAACCTGTCTATAGGTTTTGTTGCTAGACAACCAACCCGTCTATAGGTTTTGTTGCTACACAACTAACCCGTCTATAGGTTTTGTTGCTACACAACCAACCCGTCTATAGGTTTTGTTGCTAGACAACCAACCCGTCTATAGGTTTTGTAGAGAAGAGACCCTGAGAGTATTGTGAGTGATGAGACACACACCCTGGGAGCATGGGGGTATTATTAAGCACCTGTCCAGTCCTGTCCTTTCCTGTCGAAGGTGTTGTGTTGTGAATGATGACAGGTAAGTAGGCGGTCGCCTGAGGACAGTGAATCTGTCAAGGAGAGACTTGTCTGGGCTAGTTCTCTCCCAACACCCTCTACCAACCCTAACCCAACAGTTAGTCCTCTCCTCTCCCAACCCTAACCCAACAGTTAGCCCTCTCCTCTCCTCTCCCAACACTAACCCAACAGTTAGCCCTCTCCCAACCCTAACCCAACAGTTAGTCCTCTCCTCTCCCAACACTAACCCAACAGTTAGTCCTCTCCTCTCCCAACACTAACCCAACAGTTAGTCCTCTCCTCTCCCAACCCTAACCCAAAAGTTAGTCCTCTCCTCTCCCAACCCTAACCCAACAGTTAGTCCTCTCCTCTCCCAACACTAACCCATCAGTTAGCCCTCTCCTCTCCCAACACTAACCAAACAGTTAGTCCTCTCCTCTCCCAACCCTAACCCAACAGTTAGTCCTCTCCTCTCCCAACACTAACCCAACAGTTAGTCCTCTCCTCTCCCAACACTAACCCAACAGTTAGTCCTCTCCTCTCCCAACCCTAACCCAACAGTTAGTCCTCTCCTCTCCCAACCCTAACCCAACAGTTAGTCCTCTCCTCTCCCAACACTAACCCAACAGTTAGTCCTCTCCTCTCCCAACACTAACCCATCAGTTAGCCCTCTCCTCTCCCAACACTAACCCATCAGTTAGCCCTCTCCTCTCCCAACACTAACCCATCAGTTAGTCCTCTCCCAACACTAACCCAACAGTTAGCCCTCTCCTCTCCCAACACTAACCCATCAGTTAGTCCTCTCCCAACACTAACCCATCAGTTAGCCCTCTCCTCTCCCAACACTAAACCAACAGTTAGTCCTATCCTCTCCCAACCCTAACCCAACAGTTAGTCCTCTCCTCTCCCAACACTAACCCAACAGTTAGCCCTCTCCTCTCCCAACACTAACCCAACAGTTAGTCCTCTCCTCTCCCAACACTAACCCATCAGTTAGCCCTCTCCCAACACTAACCCAACAGTTAGTCCTCTCCTCTCCCAACACTAACCCATCAGTTAGCCCTCTCCCAACACTAACCCAACAGTTAGTCCTCTCCTCTCCCAACACTAACCCAACAGTTAGCCCTCTCCTCTCCCAACACTAACCCAACAGTTAGTCCTCTCCTCTCCCAACACTAACCCAACAGTTAGCCCTCCCCTCTCCCAACACTAACCCAACAGTTAGCCCTCTCCCAACACTAACCCAACAGTTAGTCCTCTCCTCTCCCAACCCTAACCCATCAGTTAGCCCTCTCCTCTCCCAACACTAACCCAACAGTTAGTCCTCTCCTCTCCCAACACTAACCCATCAGTTAGTCCTCTCCTCTCCCAACACTAACCCATCAGTTAGTCCTCTCCTCTCCCAACACTAACCCAACAGTTAGTCCTCTCCTCTCCCAACACTAACCCAACAGTTAGTCCTCTCCCAACACTAACCCAACAGTTAGTCCTCTCCTCTCCCAACACTAACCCAACAGTTAGTCCTCTCCCAACACTAACCCATCAGTTAGTCCTCTCCTCTCCCAACACTAACCCATCAGTTAGTCCTCTCCTCTCCCAACACTAACCCATCAGTTAGCCCTCTCCTCTCCCAACACTAACCCAACAGTTAGTCTTCTCCCAACCCAAACCCAACAGTTAGTCCTCTCCTCTCCCAACACTAACCCAACAGTTAGTCCTCTCCCAACATTAACCCATCAGTTAGCCCTCTCCTCTCCCAACACTAACCCATCAGTTAGTCCTCGCCTCTCCCAACACTAACCCAACAGTTAGTCCTCTCCTCTCCCAACACTAACCCAACAGTTAGTCCTCTCCTCTCCCAACACTAACCCATCAGTTAGTCCTCTCCCAACACTAACCCATCAGTTAGTCCTCTCCTCTCCCAACACTAACCCATCAGTTAGCCCTCTCCTCTCCCAACACTAACCCATCAGTTAGCCCTCTCCTCTCCCAACACTAACCCAACAGTTAGCCCTCTCCTCTCCCAACACTAACCCAACAGTTAGTCCTCTTCTCTCCCAACACTAACCCATCAGTTAGTCCTCTCCTCTCCCAACACTAACCCAACAGTTAGTCCTCTCCTCTCCCAACACTAACCCAACAGTTAGTCCTCTACCAACCCTAACCCAACAGTTAGTCCTCTCCTCTCCCAACACTAACCCAACAGTTAGTCCTCTCCCAACACTAACCCATCAGTTAGTCCTCTCCTCTCCCAACACTAACCCAACAATTAGTCCTCTCCTCTCCCAACACTAACCCAACAGTTAGTCCTCTCCTCTCCCAACACTAACCCAACAGTTAGTCCTCTCCTCTCCCAACACTAACCCATCAGTTAGCCCTCTCCTCTCCCAACACTAACCCAACAGTTAGCCCTCTTCTCTCCCAACAGTAAGCCAACAGTGAGTCCTCTCCTCTCCCAACACTAACCCAACAGTTAGTCCTCTCCCAAGACTAACCCATCAGTTAGCCCTCTCCTCTCCCAACACTAACCCATCAGTTAGTCCTCTCCTCTCCCAACACTAACCCAACAGTTAGTCCTCTCCCAACACTAACCCATCAGTTAGTCCTCTCCTCTCCCAACACTAACCCAACAGTTAGTCCTCTCCCAACACTAACCCATCAGTTAGCCCTCTCCTCTCCCAACACTAACCCAACAGTTAGTCCTCTCCTCTCCCAACACTAACCCAACAATTAGTCCTCTCCCAACACTAACCCAACAGTTAGCCCTCTCCTCTCCCAACAGTAACCCAACAGTTAGTCCTCTCCCAACACTAACCCATCAGTTAGCCCTCTCCTCTCCCAACAGTAACCCAACAGTTAGCCCTCTCCTCTCCCAACACTAACCCAACAGTTAGCCCTCTCCTCGCATACCCCGAGAGCATCTGGTCAGCGGGGTGGTGGCACTGGAATCCTCATCTCTCCCAAGTGGACATTCTCTCTTTCTCCCCTGACCCATCTGTCTATCTCCTCATTTGAATTCCACGCTGTCACAGTCACTAGCCCATTCAAGCTTAACATCCTTATCATTTATCGCCCTCCAGGTTCCCTTGGAGAGTTCATCAATGAGCTTGACGCCTTGATAAGTTCCTTTCCTGAGGATGGCTCATACCTCACAGTTCTGGGTGACTTTAACCTCCCTACGTCTAACTTTGACTCATTCCTCTCTGCCTCCTTCTTTCCACTCCTCTCCTCTTTTGACCTCACCCTCTCACCGTCCCCCCCTACTCACAAGGCAGCCAATACGCTTGACCTCATCTTTACTAGATGCTGTTCTTCTACTAATCTCACTGCAACTCCCCTCCAAGTCTCCGACCACTACCTTGCATCCTTTTCCCTCTCGCTCTCCTCCAACACTACTCACTCTGCACCTACTCAGATGGTATTGTGCCGTCGCGACCTTCGCTCTCTCTCTCCTGCTACTCTCTCCTCTTCCATCCTATCATCTCTTCCCTCTGCTCAATCCTTCTCCAACCAATCTCCTGATTCTGTCCCTATCCTCCCGGCCAGCTCGGTCCTCCCCTCCTGCTCCGTGGCTTGGCGACTCATTGCGAGCTCACAAAACAGGGCTCCGGGCAGCCGAGCGGAAATGGAGGAAAACTAGCCTCCCTGCGGACCTGGCATCTTTTCACTCCCTCCTCTCTACATTTTCTTCCTCTGTTTCTGCTGCTAAAGCCACTTTCTACCACTCTAAATTCCAAGCATCTGCCTCTAAACCTAGGAAGCTCTTTGCCACCTTCTCCTCCCTCCTGAATCCTCCTCCCCCTCCCCCCCTCCTCCCTCTCTGTGGATGACTTCGTCAACCATTTTGAAAAGAAGGTTGACGACATTCGATCCTCGTTTGTTAAGTCAAACGACACCGCTGGTCCTGCTCACGTTGCCCTACCCTATGCTTTGACCTCTTTCTCCCCTCTCTCTCCAGATGAAATCTTGCGACTTGTGATGGCAGGCCGCCCAACAACCTGCCCGCTTGACCCTATCCCCTCCTCTCTTCTCCAGACCATTTCCGGAGACCTTCTCCCCTACCTCACCTCGCTCATCAACTCATCCTTGACCGCTGGCTGCGTCCCTTCCGTCTTCAAGAGAGCGAGAGTTGCACCCCTTCTGAAAAAACCTACACTCGATCCCTCTGATGTCAACAACTACAGACCAGTATCCCTTCTTTCTTTCCTCTCCAAAACTCTTGAGCGTGCCGTCCTTGGCCAGCTCTCTTGCTATCTCTCTCAGAATGACCTTCTTGATCTAAATCAGTCAGGTTCCAAGACTGGCCATTCAACTGAGACCGCTCTTCTCTGTGTCACGGAGGCTCTCCGCACTACTAAAGCTAACTCTCTCTCCTCTGCTCTCATCCTTCTAGACCTATCTGCTGCCTTTGATACTGTGAACCATCAGATCCTCCTCTCCACCCTCTCCGAGTTGGGCATCTCCGGCGCGGCTCACGCTTGGATTGCGTCCTACCTGACAAGTCGCTCCTACCAGGTGGCGTGGCGAGAATCTGTCTCCGCACCACGCGCTCTCACCACTGGTGTCCGCCAGGGCTCAGTTCTAGGCCCTCTCCTATTCTTGCTATACACCAAGTCACTTGGCTCTGTCATATCCTCACATGGTCGCTATCATTGCTACGCAGACGACACACAATTAATCTTCTCCTTTCCCCCTTCTGATAACCAGGTGGCGAATCGCATCTCTGCATGTCTGGCAGACATATCAGTGTGGATGACGGATCACCACCTCAAGCTGAACCTCGGCAAGACGGAGCTGCTCTTCCTCCCGGGGAAGGACTGCCCGTTCCATGATCTCACCATCACGGTTGACAACTCCATTGTGTCCTCCTCCCAGAGTGCTAAGAGCCTTGGCGTGACCCTGGACAACACCCTGTCGATCTCAGCTAACATCAAGGCGGTGGCCCGATCCTAATGTTACCCCTAACAGGGAAGAGATTAGCTAATGTTGGGCCTAACAGGGAAGATATTAGCTAATGTTGGGCCTACCCCTTATAGGAAAGTGAGTCTGGATCAACCAAAAGCATTAGTATCTGGTATGCAGGATGTTCAGGTGTATTGTAGCTAATCCCAGCTCAACCTGATTCATGCTAATATGATTAAAACAGTTAACGTATCTTGCTGTAGTGTGTATTTGTTTAGAATTGATCTCGATTGTCTGTGGTGAGGTTAGTCACTGTGGATGACTCATGCGTGTAACTGTACATAGAGAGGTAGGATTTCTGTAGAGTTTTTTTAAAGATTTGTCCAGTTAAGGTGACTCAACATGTGGAGATTTTTATGGAGATTAAGAAAGATGGCCTGTATGGCCAGACTGTCTCATTTCATTCATTACTACTGTTTCTGTCCTCAGTTTGGTTCTCATGTAAGATGTTACACAGCTTTGGTATACTTTGGTATTTTCAAAAGGCTTCATCTTCAAGCTCTAAACCAGCCAGCCCTTTAAAACCAGAGGCCTTTGAGCTTAGAACGTTAGAGTGGGCAATCTGATCCTGAAAGGGCCTCAAGCCTAACCTCCTCTGATTGACTAAACCGCTGAAACATGGGAACATCTGCCTGTCTCATTGGTTCAATCGTTGGCACAACGGAACATATCCCTTCTGATTGGCTAAAACACTGACACATGGGTAACATCTGCAACTGGGCTGGAAACAAACTGGCTATTCTAAGCCGTGGTAGGCCAGATTAACACAGAGCAGAGATGAGAGACTCTCTCAGGGTGAGTTACATCAGAAACATATGGAGACGACCACAAATCCAAGATCAAACTACGCCTCTCTTTCTTTAAGTGACCGCTACATACTGTCTTCTTTCAGTGCTGATGAGAGGATGAGTGCAGGTGGTACAGTATATATATATATATATATATATATATATATATATACACACACATCACCAGTCCAAAGTTTTAGAACACCTACTCAGGCAAGGTTTATTTTTTTCTTTATTTTTTACTATTTTCTACATTGTAGAATAATAGTGAAGACATCAAAACTATGAAATAACACATATGGAATCATGTAGTAAGCAAAAAAGTGTTAAATTAAACTACATGTTATATTTGAGATTCTTCAAAGTAGACATCCTTTCCCTTGATGACAGCTTTGCAAACTCTTGGCCTTCTCTTCCCACAGTCTTGATGGAGTTCCTACATATGCTGAGCACTTGTTGGCTGCTTTTCCTTCACTCTGCGGTCTAACTCATCCAAAACCATCTCAATTTGGTTGAGGTCGGGTGATTGTGGAGGCCAGGTCATCTGATGCAGCACTCCATCACTCTCCTTCTTCCTTAAATAACCCTTACACAGCCTGGAGGTGTGTTGGATTATTGTCCTGTTGAAAACAAATGATAGTCCCACTAAGCGCAAACCAGATGGGATGGCATATGGCTGCAGAATGCGGTGGTTGCCATGCTGGTTAAGTATGCCTTGAATTCTAAATAAATCACTGACAGTGTCACCAGCAAAGCACCATCACACCATCACACCTCCTCCTCCATGCTTCACAGTGGGAACCACACATGCAGAGATCAACCGTTCACCTACTCTGCGTCTCACAAAGACACGGCGGTTGGAACCAAAAATCTCAAATTTGGACCAAAGGACAGATTTCCACCGGGTCTAACGTCCATTGCTGTTGTTTCTTGGCCCAAGCAAGTCTCTTCTTCTTATTGGTGTCCTTTAGTAGTGGTTTCTTTGCAGCAATTCGACCATGAAGGCCTGATTCACACAGTCTCCTCTGAACAGTTGATGTTGAGATGTCTGTTACTTGAACTCTGTGAAGCATTTATTTAGGCTGCAATGTGAGGTGCAGTTAACGCTAATGAACGTATCCTCTGCAGCAGAGGTAACTCTGGGTCTTCCTTTCCTGTGGCGGTCCTCATGAGAGCCAGTTTCATCATAGCGCTTGATGGTTTTTGAGACTGCACTTGAAGAAACGTTCGAAGTTCATGAAATGTTCTGGATTGACTGACCTTCATGTCTTAAAGTAATGATGGACTGTTGTTTCGCTTTGCTCATTTGAGCTGTTCTTGCCATAATATGGACTTGGTCTTTTACCAAATAGGGATATCTTCTGTATACCACTCCTACCTTGTCACAACACAACTGATTGGCTCAAACGCATTAAGGTGTAGATACATTCCACAAATTAACAAGGCACACCTGTTCATTTAAATGCATTCCAGGTGACTACCTCATGAAGCTGGTTGAGAGAATGTTAAGAGTGTGCAAAGCTGTCATCAAGGCAAGGGTGGCTACTATGAAAAATCTCAAATATAAAAGATATTTTGATTTGTTTAACACTTTTTTGGTTAATATATGATTCTATATGTCTTATTTCATAGTTTCAATGTCTTCACTATTATTCAACAATGTAGAAAATAGTAAAAAATTAAGAAAAACCCTGGAATGAGTAGGTGTCCAAACTTTTGACTGGAATACATACTGTATCTATAACATACTGTGTCTTACCTGACAGGAGGTATCACTGCTGGGGGATTCTGTCTGTCCTACCTGAATGGAGGTATCACTGCTGAGGGATTCTGTCTGTCCTACCTGACTGGAGGTATCACTGCTGAGGGATTCTGTCTGTCCTACCTGACTGGAGGTATCACTGCTGGGGGATTCTGTCTGTCCTACCTGACTGGAGGTATCACTGCTGAGGGACTCTGTCTTGTGTTCTGACAGTCCTCTGTGGAAGCGATTCGGCAGGGTGGCGGTTCCTCCCCCATTCTGCAAGTAATGTGGGATCACTAGAGGGGGCAGAATAGTCGCTGGTCCTGGTTCTCTTGGCTGCTCCTCTGGGGGCGTGTCCATGGAAGGGGTGCAGCTACTAGGCTCTGGGGGCGTGACCTCCATGTCCATGGAGATCGCAGAGCCTCCGTTGCCGCGGTAACCGTTCTCCAGCGTTTCCCCGCCGCCATCGTCCCAGCTCTCGTTCTTAGGGCCCGGCTCTTTACTATCACGATTGAACGTCGACCGGGCGATGATGCCAAACTTTCGCGTCCGTTTGCTGCCACCGGTCTGCGTCGGAAGGCTATCAGGAGGCTCGGAGAACACGCTGCTCCTATGGTCCAGGGAGTTTCGGCCATCTTGGATTACACCACTGTTGCCGTTTCCATTGCACGGAGGGAGAGGGGCTTTGCGTTTGATCCTCCGGAGCATGATCAGGTAGATGCAGCCGCCATTCCAGCACTGGTCAGCCAGGTAACTGTTCAGAGAACATAAGAGAAGACAAAATTATATTTCAGAATGTGTGGGGACGGGAGTCTCCCGGTCACAGATAAACAGATGAAAAGACAAAAGGAGATGTCACATTTGAACCATTTTCTGATGAATTAAGCCATTTGGAAATTAAAGGCATGAAAAGACCTTTGGAAAAGACTGTATTGTAGCGAAGTGAAATCATTTCCTCAGAGCATATTAACATCCAAGTAAAATCATCACATTGTCCTTCCTTCCTTCTAACTCTTAATTCTTCTTTGATATCTCTGACTGCAGCTCACTTGCTAAGCAGACGTCTTTACAGTTACAATGGCACTTCAGATGTCATTTCAGGCAAAAATTGTGTCTGTGAGTTAAGCAAGAAAGCATGCTGCAGTATGCCAAAACATGTCTCGACAAGAACAGTGAGTGAAAAAGCCCACTCAGCCTAGGAATATAATCTGGAGAGATTCAGGACGGCACGAAGATATCGAAGTGAATAATGAATATCTGAACATATTCCTTCTTTCTCCTGTATGTTGTTTGCTATGGAATATAGTCTAACCTTGTCAAATAAAATCCACTTGCTACAGTAGTCTGTTTATGTTATGCCTTCCCTGTGGCTCAGTTGGTAGAGCATGGTGTTTGCAACGCCAGGGTTGTGGGTTCGAATCCCACGGGGAGCCAGTACGGAGAAAAAAAATGTATGAATTGAAATGTATGCATTCACTACTGTAAGTCGCTCTGGATAAGAGTGTCTGCTAAATGACTAAAATGTACAGTAGTCTGGTTATGCTGGCTACAGTAGTCTGGTTCTGTTATGCTTGCTACAGTAGTCTGGTTATGTTATGCTGGCTACAGTAGTCTGGTTCTGTTATGCTGGCTACAGTAGTCTGGTTATGTTATGTAGTCTGGTTCTGTTATGCTGGCTACAGTAGCCTGGTTCTGTTATGCTGGCTACAGTAGCCTGGTTCTGTTATGCTGGCTACAGTAGTCTGGTTCTGTTATGCTGGCTACAGTAGTCTGGTTCTGTTATGTAGTCTGGTTCTGTTATGCTGGCTACAGTAGTCTGGTTCTGTTATGCTGGCTACAGTAGTCTGGTTCTGTTATGCTTGCAACAGTAGTCTGGTTCTGTTATGCTGGCTACAGTAGTCTGGTTCTGTTATGCTTCCTACAATAGTCTGGTTATGTTATGCTTGCTACAGTAGTCTGGTTATGTTATGCTTGCTACAGTAGTCTGGTTCTGTTATGCTGGCTACAGTAGTCTGGTTCTGTTATGCTGGCTACAGTAGTCTGGTTCTGTTATGCTGGCTACAGTAGTCTGGTTCTGTTATGCTTGCTACAGTAGTCTGGTTATGTTATGCTGGCTACAGTAGTCTTGCTCCAGTAGTCTGGTTCTGTTATGCTGGCTACAGTAGTCTGGTTCTGTTATGCTGGCTACAGTAGTATGGTTCTGTTATGCTGGCTACAGTAGTATGGTTCTGTTATGCTGGCTGCAGTAGTCTGGTTCTGTTATGCTTGCTACAGTAGTCTGGTTTTGTTATGCTGGCTACAGTAGTCTGGTTCTGTTATGCTGGCTACAGTAGTCTGGTTCTGTTATGCTGGCTACAGTAGTCTGGTTCTGTTATGCTGGCTACAGTAGTCTGTTTATGTTATGCTGGCTACAGTAGTCTGGTTCTGTTATGCTTGCTACAGTAGTCTGGTTCTGTTATGCTGGCTACAGTAGTCTGGTTCTGTTATGCTGGCTACAGTAGTCTGGTTCTGTTATGCTGGCTACAGTAGTCTGGTTCTGTTATGCTTGCTACAGTAGTCTGGTTATGTTATGCTGGCTACAGTAGTCTTGCTCCAGTAGTCTGGTTCTGTTATGCTGGCTACAGTAGTCTGGTTCTGTTATGCTGGCTACAGTAGTATGGTTCTGTTATGCTGGCTACAGTAGTCTGGTTCTGTTATGCTTGCTACAGTAGTCTGGTTCTGTTATGCTGGCTACAGTAGTCTGGTTATGTTATGCCAGCTACAGTAGCCTGGTTCTGTTATGCTGGCTACAGTAGTCTGGTTCTGTTATGCTTGCTACAGTAGTCTGGTTCTGTTATGCTGGCTACAGTAGTCTGGTCATGTTATGTAGTCTGGTTCTGTTATGCTGGCTACAGTAGTCTGGTTCTGTTATGCTTGCTACAGTAGTCTGGTTCTGTTATGCTTGCTACAGTAGTCTGGTTCTGTTATGCTGGCTACAGTAGTCTGGTTCTGTTATGCTGGCTACAGTAGTCTGGTTATGTTATGCCAGCTACAGTAGCCTGGTTCTGTTATGCTGGCTACAGTAGTCTGGTTCTGTTATGCTGGCTACAGTAGTCTGGTTCTGTTATGTAGTCTGGTTCTGTTATGCTGGCTACAGTAGTCTGGTTCTGTTATGCTGGCTACAGTAGTCTGGTTCTGTTATGCTGGCTCCAGTAGTCTGGTTATGTTATGCTGGCTACAGTAGTCTGGTTCTGTTATGCTGGCTCCAGTAGTCTGGTTATGTTATGCTGGCTACAGTAGTCTGGTTATGTTATGCTGGCTACAGTAGTCTGGTTCTGTTATGCTGGCTCCAGTAGTCTGGTTATGTTATGCTGGCTACAGTAGTCTGGTTCTGTTATGCTGGCTACAGTAGTCTGGTTCTGTTATGCTGGCTCCAGTAGTCTGGTTCTGTTATGCTGGCTCCAGTAGTCTGGTTATGTTATGCTGGCTACAGTAGTCTGGTTCTGTTATGCCTGCTACAGTAGTCTTGCTCCAGTATTATTTTCCTGTGTTCCATCATAGAAAGAACTAATGACTTTGAAAATCACCTGGTTAACCAGGATCCTGCTGGCTCCGGGCAGGCTCTCATGACTTCCTGCATAACAACAAACACTTCTGGCTGACTTTGAAAGGAATTTGCATACGTGTGTGTGTGTGTGTGTGTGTGTGTGTCTTTATTTCAGCTACTCATTAACTTGATCAGGGGCGTGCGTGTTTAACTACACCGCATGATCATGGCTGAAAAGTTCAAACTCATTTGCAGACTTGTTTACGGTACATACAGTAGGTTAGACAAAATATCAGCTAGGCTCCAAATCAAACCGTATGAAGCCCAAACAAAGAGTAATATATAAAGTCGGATTTACTGTGGAGTAGGAGAGACTCTGCATTGCATAGCTTGCCTTACACTCAGCTAATGAATGCGTAGATGGGGATTTGGGGGCCACAACAAAAAAAACGGGAACTCCTCATGAGTGGCTGCAGTGGCTTGTGGGTCTGCGTACCCATATCCATTTTAGCGGCCACCCCCTCGTGACAGATTGAAATTCAGATGTTAAGAGATTGAAACGTGGATAATAAGCTGACTGTACAGAGTGAATGAGAGCTGTCAGGGTCCAGTGTGAAAGAGGATTACTGAGTGCGTGAA
Source organism: Salmo trutta (assembly GCF_901001165.1). Classification (NCBI taxonomy): domain Eukaryota; kingdom Metazoa; phylum Chordata; class Actinopteri; order Salmoniformes; family Salmonidae; genus Salmo; species Salmo trutta. The sequence continues at coordinate 45,652,705 of NC_042965.1, forward strand.
AGAATGGATACCCCAACAAGTTCTAGATACCCCAACAAGTTCTAGATACCCCAACCAGTTCTGTATACCCCAACCAGTTCTAGATACCCCAACCAGTTCTAGATACCCCAACCAGTTATGTATACCCCAACCAGTTCTAGATACCCCAACCAGTTCTGGATACCCCAACCAGTTCTGTATACCCCAACCAGTTCTAGATACCCCAACCAGTTCTAGATACCCCAACCAGTTCTAGATACCCCAACCAGTTCTGTATACCCCAACCAGTTCTAGATACCCCAACCAGTTCTAGATACCCCAACCAGTTCTGTTTCAGCTGAGTTTTTTAGATCTATACCATTTTATAAAAAAATGACATGCAATTCTACTTATTTTTTCATAAAGACGGAGGGCAAATGTTTGCAGTTTTTTTAATATGATAACTGACGATCAAATGGACCCCACACCAAATCGGTAATTCGACCATGCTTACTACGAGTTTAGATGGCCGCTCACCTTGACTAATTTACCAATCTGAAGAAGAAGAAGAAAAAAAGACCTGTCATTGGTTAATTGAGTGACTGCTGATGCACAGCATTTCTAAATGGTACCTGGTGTATTCTACTATTCTAAATCTCAACAGGAAGTACCTGGTTTATTCTACTATTCTAAATCTCAACAGGAAGTACCTGGTCTATTCTACTATTCTAAATCTCAACAGGAAGTACCTGGTGTATTCTACTATTCTAAATCTCAACAGGAAGTTCAGACCCTCGACTAAGTTCTGCCAGGTGCCCATCCCTGGCTTAGAGTATTCTTGCTGAATGCAACAGAGCTTGGCATATTCAGGCCATATTACCAATCCATGTACACAACATAACGATGGAAGAGAACGGTAGTTGTTTCATAGATCACGATCATTGCACACACTGGCAATCATAAATACAAAAAAAACGATGTTTTAAGTTGAATATTAGCTTTTGTCTGAAGTTCAGAATTTATTTTGACCCATGCACTAACAAGGCTTTTCAACATCAGCAGCTTGTCTACTGCTAGAGTATTATACCTTTATTGATCTACTGTACTTCAACAAACAGATGTAATCACATTGGATGGGGTTGGTTAGGATTCAAACCTTCTCTCAAACAGCCTAATACATACTAATACAGCAGGTTTACCCCATTCATGTACTTGGTAATGTAAATATGTTTTTTTCATGTAAGACATTCCATTCCACTCATTCAAACATTATGGGGAGGTTTTCCCGGACACAAATTAGGCCTAGTACAGGACTGAAAAGCAAGATCAATGGAAAATCTCCAGCCAAAAATGCTGTCTAATCCAGGACAAGGTGTTATCTGTGTTATCTGTGTCCACGAAACATTTTATATATATTATAAATGCCTCATGAGTTTAGGCCAATTGTCATACAATATCAGAACCCCAAATATATGCTTGTTCTAGTCATACGTTTCTCAACAATGTACACAGAACCAAAAAAAATATAAACGCAACATGTAATAATTTCAAAGATTTTTACTGACTTACAGTTCATATAAGGAAATCCGTCAATTGAAATGAATTCACTAGGCCCTAATCGATGGATTTCACATGACTGGGAATACAGATATGCATTGGTTGGTCACAGACACCTTAAAAGAAAAAGTAGGGGTGTGGATCAGAAAACCAGTCAGTATCTGGTGTGACCACCATTTGCCTCATGCAGCGCGACACATCTCCTTCACATAGAGTGGATCAGGCTGTTGATTGTGGCCTGTGGAATGTTGTCCCACTCCTCTTCAACGACTGTGTGAAGTTGCTGGATATTGGCGGGAACTGGAACACGCTGTCATACACGTCAATCCAGAGCATCCCAAACATGCTCAATGGGTGACATATCTGGTGAGTATGCAGGCTATGGAAAAACTGGGACATTTTCAGCATCCAGGAATTGTGTACAGATCCTTGCGACATGGGGTCGTGCATTATCATGCTGGGGTCGTGCATTATCATGCTGAAACATGAGGTGATGGCGGTGGATGAATGGCACGACAATGGACCTCAGCATCTCGTCACGGTATCTCTGTGCATTCAAATTACCATCTATAAAAAGCAATTGTGTTGGTTGTCCGTAGCTCATACCATAACCCCACCGCCACCATGGGGCACTCTGTTCACAACGTTGACATAAACAAACCGTTCACCACACGACGCCATACATGTGGTCTGCGGTTGAGAGATCGGTTGGACGTCCTGCGAAAATTCTCTAAAACAAAGTAGGAGGCGACTTATGGTAGAGAAATGAACAATCAATTCTCTGGCAACAGCTCTGGTGGACGTTCCTGCAGTCAGCATGCCAATCGCACGCTCCCTCAAAACGTGTCACATCTGTGGCATTGTGTTGTGTGACAAAACATTTTAGAGTGGGGTTTTATTGTCCTCAGCACAAGGTGCACCTGTGTAATGATCATGCTGTTTAATCAGCTTCTTGATATGCCACACCTGTCCGGTGGATGGATTATCTCTGCAAAGGAGAAATGCTCACTAACAGGGATGTAAAACAAAGCAACTAACATTACAACATCAACTAACAAAACAGATACAATTTCAATAATGTAGGCTATCTGGCTTGACTTCAACTTTAAATATGGCTTACAGTAGATATTGCTGAGAACAAATATATATTGAGCGTCAATGTTGTCCGGATATAAAACGTTAGCTAGCTAAACACTTGTGTAGCAAGCTGTTGCTAAGATATGAGAGAGTGGCTAGGTTTCAGTTTAGTGTCACATTTCGGTACATAGAACAGATAGATCTCCAATGAGGACATTTCTCACTTTGAATGAGACTGTATGATCTGTAATCCTAATTCTATCTATCTTTTTCTGTTTCTCTTTCAACAAAAATGTAACATTAGCCTGTTAGCCCCCATGTAATTAGTAAGCTTTCCTTAATTGTTTGTTGTAAAGGATAGCAGAGAAAATATTGTTTTTAATTAAATCATCAACACCTTTCTTTGGGAAGGAAGGAAGTTGACATAATTAATCTTTCTCTGTGATTGTTAGTGTCACTGTTGACAACTTTGTGGAATTTCTTGCAGGTCAGTGCCTATTGGATAATAATGCAAATATTTCAAACCCCCTTTTTGCAAGAAAACTAGCCAATTGGTACAACAACGCCAGTAAATCTCATTATAAAGTTACATAAGGTAGTCTCAGTCTTCCAAGTGTCATCATAAACAAAACAAAAAAAAATACAGTGAAATAAAGAGCATCTAGCACATGATTTACACTCTTAGTTTAGATGTCTGCTCTATAGGATCAGAGGGAGGTCAGAAAACTACAGCAGAGATGAGGTATTACCAACACACACACGACAACGCTCCACCACATACCTTTTACCTTTAGGCTTAGATACACAGCGTTTTACAATCAATCCTCATCAGAGGTTTCACACCGTGGACTCTTCTCACGACACAAAGAGGAGAAGAAGGAGAGGGCACACCTGAACACTGTCAAGAAATGTCTTTCAAATCGCAACATCCTGCTCTGTCTCGTCCATCTCAAAAGTGGCATTAGATGAGCCTATTCCCCTGTGAACAGACTCTACCGCTTCTCCCGTCTGTGGTCAATTACAGCCCCAAAAATGGACTTTGTTGTAGACAGAAATATTGGCTGAGTGCTGTTGTTTGCCATAGTTTGTGACTGTGAGGCTTACTGCAGGAACTAAGCCCCCCGAGCAGCTATTCTCTAGCGTAGTACAGACAATGTCCTGACTGGCAGCTTTGACAGCTAGCTAGTGCTGCTGCAACCACACACAAACAAAGCATTTGCTTACATCCACGACTGGGACAGCAGACAATGGAAAGAGGGGCCAAACTCAATTTCAACACCAAATGGGAGAGAGATAAACATGAAAAAAATAAACCATTTTGAAAACAGACTGCTGTCTGAGTGCCGGGATCATCAGCAGATGGAACACATCCTTTGACAGACTGTGTCTCTCTGCAAATCCTTTTGGGGAAATTGAAACAAACTAAATCCTAAAACTTCAACAACAGTGTGAGAACGGAGAGATAGAAAGAAGTAGAAGGTAGGAAAGAGATACTGTATTCACGAGAGAGAGAGAGAGAGAACATTTTGAACATTGTTGTGGCTGAGGATGGCAAACGACTTTCTGAAACCTTCATCTATGAATGTATATAGTATCCAACTAGTTAGTCAGTAATTGTGTGGTTGAGGTCAGTGCTGAAGGTTAGTTGGTCAGTAATGTTGTGGTCAGTGCTGAAGGTTAGTTGGTCAGTAATGTTGTGGTCAGTGCTGAAGATTAGTTGGTCAGTAATTGTGTGGTTGTGGTCAGTGCTGAAGGTTAGTTGGTCGGTAATGTTGTGGTCAGTGCTGAAGGTTAGTTGGTCAGTAATGTTGTGGTCAGTGCTGAAGGTTAGTTGGTCAGTAATGTTGTGGTCAGTGCTGAAGGTTAGTTGGTCAGTAATGTTGTGGTCAGTGCTGAAGGTTAGTTGGTCAGTAACTGTGTGGTTGTGGTCAGTGCTGAAGGTTAGTTGGTCAGTAACTGTGTGGTTGTGGTCAGTGCTGAAGGTTTGTTGGTCAGTAACTGTGTGGTTGTGGTCAGTGCTGAAGGTTAGTTGGTCAGTAATGTTGAGGTCAGTGCTGAAGGTTAGTTGGTCAGTAATTGTGTGGTTGTGGTCAGTGCTGAAGGTTAGTTGGTCGGTAATGTTGTGGTCAGTGCTGAAGGTTAGTTGGTCAGTAATGTTGTGGTCAGTGCTGAAGGTTAGTTGGTCAGTAACTGTGTGGTTGTGGTCAGTGCTGAAGGTTAGTTGGTCAGTAACTGTGTGGTTGTGGTCAGTGCTGAAGGTTTGTTGGTCAGTAACTGTGTGGTTGTGGTCAGTGCTGAAGGTTAGTTGGTCAGTAACTGTGTGGTTGTGGTCAGTGCTCAAGGTTAGTTGGTCAGTAACTGTGTGGTTGTGGTCAGTGCTGAAGATTAGTTGGTCAGTAACTGTGTGGTTGTGGTCAGTGCTGAAGGTTAGTTGGTCAGTAACTGTGTGGTTGTGGTCAGTGCTGAAGGTTAGTTGGTCAGTAATGTTGTGGTCAGTGCTGAAGATTAGTTGGTCAGTAATTGTGTGGTTGTGGTCAGTGCTGAAGGTTAGTTGGTCGGTAATGTTGTGGTCAGTGCTGAAGGTTAGTTGGTCAGTAATGTTGTGGTCAGTGCTGAAGGTTAGTTGGTCAGTAATGTTGTGGTCAGTGCTGAAGGTTAGTTGGTCAGTAATGTTGTGGTCAGTGCTGAAGGTTAGTTGGTCAGTAACTGTGTGGTTGTGGTCAGTGCTGAAGGTTAGTTGGTCAGTAACTGTGTGGTTGTGGTCAGTGCTGAAGGTTTGTTGGTCAGTAACTGTGTGGTTGTGGTCAGTGCTGAAGGTTAGTTGGTCAGTAACTGTGTGGTTGTGGTCAGTGCTCAAGGTTAGTTGGTCAGTAACTGTGTGGTTGTGGTCAGTGCTGAAGGTTAGTTGGTCAGTAACTGTGTGGTTGTGGTCAGTGCTGAAGGTTAGTTGGTCAGTAACTGTGTGGTTGTGGTCAGTGCTGAAGGTTAGTTGGTCAGTAATGTTGTGGTCAGTGCTGAAGGTTAGTTGGTCAGTAATGTTGTGATCAGTGCTGAAGGTTAGTTGGTCAGTAATTGTGTGGTTGAGGTCAGTGCTGAAGGTTAGTTGGTCAGTAACTGTGTGGTTGTGGTCAGTGCTGAAGATTAGTTGGTCAGTAACTGTGTGGTTGTGGTCAGTGCTGAAGGTTAGTTGGTCAGTAACTGTGTGGTTGTGGTCAGTGCTGAAGGTTAGTTGGTCAGTAACTGTGTGGTTGTGGTCAGTGCTGAAGGTTAGTTGGTCAGTAACTGTGTGGTTGTGGTCAGTGCTGAAGGTTAGTTGGTCAGTAACTGTGTGGTTGTGGTCAGTGCTGAAGGTTAGTTGGTCAGTAACTGTGTGGTTGTGATCAGTGCTGAATGCTAAGGCCTTTATTTTACATGTCTAAAGAAACTCCAATGCTTTAGAATATTATAACATGGGTTGAATAGGAACACTTCTCGTGTAGAGCGATCTACACCTCTGTGGCATCTTATTGTACGTGTGGAATCTCATCTTCATAATGTGGAATTCATTTACAAAATCATTTAACCTCCTTCCATTGTAAATTCTATTCACATTATTTTCTTTCCATTAAACAATGATGAGCGTGTCTTGGAATCGTACTGATTGAGATGTGATGAGACCAGGGGGCTTCCATTAAGATCTGATTGAGATGTGATGAGACGAGGGGGCTTCCGTTAAGATCTGATTGAGATGTGATGAGACCAGGGGGCTTCCGTTAAGATCTGATTGAGATGTGATGAGACGAGGGGGCTTCCATTAAGATCTGATTGAGATGTGATGAGACCAGGGGGCTTCCGTTAAGATCTGATTGAGATGTGATGAGACCAGGGGGCTTCCGTTAATATCTGATTGAGATGTGATGAGACCAGGGGGCTTCCATTAAGATCTGATTGAGATGTGATGAGACGAGGGGGCTTCCATTAAGATCTGATTGAGATGTGATGAGACGAGGGGGCTTCCATTAAGATCTGATTGAGATGTGATGAGACGAGACGAGGGGGCTTCCATTAAGATCTGATTGAGATGTGATGAGACGAGGGGGCTTCCATTAAGATCTGATTGAGATGTGATGAGACCAGGGGGCTTCCATTAAGATCTGATTGAGATGTGATGAGACCAGGGGGCTTCCATTAAGATCTCATCAACCATCTTCCTTCACTTCCTCTTTGCGGTTAATGATACTGACGAACCCTCGCTCCGTCTGAAGCATTCATCTATTCACCTTTATGTGGTAGGGCCTTACCATGGCAACCACAATAAGGTTAACGACAGGCTAATTCTGTTGACATAATACGTTTACGTTTGCTAATCAAAAGGGTCCCCTCTTCAAGAGCATCTTATGAATCTGGATTCAGACACAAATGTTTACCCATAGAAATAGAATGACTTAGGACTCTGTTCAGTCTGTATCGGTGAAGAGTTACAGACTGCGTAAATAGAAATGTAAAGGTCATTTCCTGTTGAGGGGACATGTGCAGCGTTTACCGAGAGATTGCAGTCTCCGCTAACGCTGGAAAACATTGCCTTTAAATTTCAATCAAGCTGTAAGGCTAAACTTCCGCGATACGGATTGAATAGAGCCATAACTCTATTTAAAGGGGTTAAAAAAATATCTATATTTCAGCTGACAAACTCCGTATCAGTTGAGGCTCAATACACAACCAAATAAATAGTGTCTTATTAGCCAACCCTTATAGTAAGGATGGCCTATGGATAGAACGACCATTATGTTAGTGATGGTTAGTGCTCTATGGACAGAATGACCATTATGTTAGTGATGGTTAGTGCTCTATGGATAGAATGACCATTATGTTAGTGATGGTTAGTGCTCTATGGATAGAATGACCATTATGTTAGTGATGGTTAGTGCTCTATGGATAGAATGACCATTATGTTAGCGAGGAGATGGTTAGTGCTCTATGGACAGAATGATCATTATATTAGTGAGGAGACAATAATACAATATCTGATACAAGCAGAATGCTCTCTAGCCCCCCCCCCCCACAGCAGAATGCTCTCTAGCCCCCCCACAGCAGAATGCTCTCTAGCCCCCCCCCCACAGCAGAATGCTCTCTAGCCCCCCCCCCCACAGCAGAATGCTCTCTAGCCCCCCCACAGCAGAATGCTCTCTAGCCCCCCCCCCACAGCAGAATGCTCTCTAGCCCCCCCCCCCCACAGCAGAATGCTCTCTAGCCCCCCCACAGCAGAATGCTCTCTAGCCCCCCCACAGCAGAATGCTCTCTAGCCCCCCCCACAGCAGAATGCTCTCTAGCCCCCCCACAGCAGAATGTTCTCTAGCCCCCCCCCCCACAGCAGAATGCTCTCTAGCCCCCCCACAGCAGAATGCTCTCTAGCCCCCCCACAGCAGAATGCTCTCTAGCCCCCCCCCCACAGCAGAATGCTCTCTAGCCCCCCCACAGCAGAATGCTCTCTAGCCCCCCCCCCCACAGCAGAATGCTCTCTAGCCCCCCCCCCCACAGCAGAATGCTCTCTAGCCCCCCCCCCACAGCAGAATGCTCTCTAGCCCCCCCACAGCAGAATGTCCTCTAGCCCCCCCACACTCATCTTTCAGTTCCTCCAGGAATGGGGGGCTCTCCAACTCTCCAGCACCATCACTTGCAAATTTGACCAATCACCTTGCAGACTATTTACCCATTAAAACAGTAAAATCATCCCCGCTCTACAAAAAGAAGGCTCGCAATTTCAACCAATCACTGCACAATTACCACATAATAACAATAAAGCCACGAGTCAACAAAAAGTTTTCACAAATTGGACCAAAAAGTTGCATATTGCCATGCAAAATGGGAGAATTCCAGCACTAACAAGATGCTGTATTGTAACAAGATGCTGTGTTGTAACAAGATGCTGTGTTGTAACAGGATGCTGTGTTGTAACAAGATGCTGTATTGTAACAAGATGCTGTATTGTAACAATATGCTGTTCTAACAGGATGCTGTGTTCTAACAAGATGCTGTGTTCTAACAAGATGCTGTGTTCTAAACAAGATGCTGTGTTCTAACAGGATGCTGTGTTCTAACAAGAGACAGTGTTCTAACAAGAGACAGTGTTCTAACAAGAGACAGTGTTCTAACAGGATGCTGTGTTCTAACAGGATGCTGTGTTCTAACAAGACGCTGTGTTCTAACAGGATGCTGTGTTCTAACAGGATGCTGTGTTCTAACAGGATGCTGTGTTCTAACAGGATATTGTGTTCTAACAAGAGACAGTGTTCTACACATTATAACTAAGAACAGAAAATGAATAGGCAGAACCAGCTCAATGTATACTATGGGCTACTTTATAATCCCAGTGGTGGCCTCTGATCTAACAACTGCCTTCCCAGGCCCGCTCTCCCTGTGGGGCAGAACTGTTCTTGAATGGTTACTTTATGGAAATTACAAAGCATTCAGGGGAAATAGCTAAGTAATACTAATACATTGTACTTAGACACACAATGTGAGTCATACATAATGAGCTGACCGGGAAAAATACAATGCTGCAACTGTTTGAGTTAAAGTTTTCCTGTATATTATATGGAATGAAATATGTTACCGACCGGCTCAAATCGGTCATATGTAGCAAAATATGAAATATATATATATTTTTTTTTTTACATTGGATAAAAGTAGAGACTCAGAGCTACAACATGGGTTATTATACACTACAGTTGATGAACAATGGGAAAGTAATTTTGCTTTGAAAGTTGATAAACTTGTAAACTAATTTTTGATAAAATGTCCTTTGAATGTTTTGGTACCTACTGGAGAGCTCTTCTTTGTCAACACCCAATCAGCATTGTTCACACCCTCTTAATCTTTAGCTCCACCCATCTCTTTAAGGGTTGATCTGATTGTACTAACAGCAGCAGTCAAGCACCCAAGCTAACTTGCTAGCTACTTCCAGCCATCTAAGTGAGAGAGAACAGCTCACTGAGCATTACTCGCCCTAGCAGAGCTGGTTAGGCTGTTATGTTATCCAGAGCGTTGGTGACTGCAACTGTGCTGTCAGATTGTCCGTTCGTAAATTCAGAGCGTTTCGCATTCAGAGCGCACACCGGACATTCTGGCCGATGAGTTTACTGACGTTTACTGACACATTCAACGGGTGTTGAGTGTTTGTAAATGTTTGTAAATTCATCAGTTATTCTGCACTAATTTACGAACGCACCCGAAATGGTTACTTCCATAGTGGAGTCTTTTGTTAAGACATGTAGCTAGCTAGCTAGCTAGGTAAACAATGAACCATAATCACAACTCATGACGTTACTACCTTGCATAAATCTGCAGGTAGCTAACCAACCAGGTTCAATGTTAGCTAGCTAACATTAGGCTATAGCTAGCTAAGCAAATGGCTCTGAGGTATGAATAATAAGGTCATAAACGTAACGTTAGCTAGCGAGCCAGCCAGCTAAAAGTTAGCCAGCTAGGTAAACAATGACCCATAATCACAACTCATGACGTTACCACCCTGCATGAATCTGCTGGTAGCTAACCAACCAAGTTCAACGTTAGCTAGCTAACATTAGGCTATAGCTAGCTAGCTAATTTCAAAACTCAGTCCTCCAGAAAGTGGAGAGCAACACTGGCCCAGCACCGTCCTTCTATGGTAGGGTTTGTCCGGTGTGGTTTTCCTTGGCTCATCGCGCTCTAGCTGACTTCCGGGTAAAGCGAGCACTGTGTTAAAAACTTCCTATGGCTCAAATCCCGTTAACGGGATCGATTTGACAACATCCGGTGAAATGACAGAGCGCCAAATTCCCAAAAAATGATTACAAATATTTAACTTTCATACATTCACAAGTGCAATACACCAAATTAAAGCTGAACTTCTTGTTCAGATCACATCAAACAAACAAAGACAATCATATTTAATCCCGCCAGGCGTGACACAAAAGTCATATATAATGATTTTATTCATGCCTTACCTTTGAAGAACTTCTTCTGTTGGCACTCCAATATGTCCCATAAACATCACAAATGGTACTTTTGTTCGATTAATTCCGTCGTTATATCTCCAAAATGTCCATTTATTTGGCGCGTTTGATTAAAAAAACACCGGTTCCAACTCGCGCAATATGACTACAAAAGATCTTATAAATTACCTGTAATCTTGATCCAAACATTTCAAAGAACTTTCCTAATACAACTTTAGGTATTTTTTTACGTAAATAATTGATCAAATTTAAGACGGGATAAACTGTGTTCAATACCGGAGGAAAACAAAGAAAGCACGATCCGGGTCGCGCGCATCAAAACATTAGAGAGCCCTAGGCTGGACCCTCGTTCTGGACAGACGTACTTCTTCATTTCTCTAAAGAAAAACATCAACCAATTTCTAACGACTGTTGACATCTAGCGGAAGCTATAGGAACTGCAAGCATATTTCTATTAAAAACGGGCTTACCATAGAAACCAATGGAAAACAGATTGACCTCAACAAACAAAAATATCCCTGGATGGATTGTGCTCGGGGTTTCGCCTACCAAATCAGTTCTGTTACACACACAGACATCATTCAAACAGTTGTAGAAACTTTAGATTGTTTTCTATCCACATCTACCAATTACATGCATATCCTAGCTTCTGGGCCTGAGTAGCAGGCAGTTTACTTTTGGCACACTTTTCATCCGGACGTGAAAATAGCGCCTCCAAGCCTAGAGAAGTTAAAAAGGATTGTGATTTGTTTAGTAGGACGCATGCTTCCCGAGCACGTTGGGTAGTTGCAGCAATGAGACAAAGTCATAACTACCAATTGGATATCACAAAAATGGGATAAAATGAAATACAATTGGAGTTATCAAAACCTGGTTAACAGTACTATCCACATACACTTTATATGATTTATTTGTTTACTAAGTTATAACGAAACAACCCAAAGGGAAGGCATGTTAGGAGTTTCCAACATGTTCCATATAGTCGTCCATAGAAAGCCTGACTGTTGAAAGACTTGAAAACGAAAGGAAGCAAAGCAGTAGGAGGCCTACTGTCTTGGTCCTCTAATGAGCAGGCTTCCAGGAGATCTGTGAGAAATGGAGCAGCAGGCTTCCAGGAGATCTGTGAGAAATGGAGCAGCAGGCTTCCAGGAGATCTGGGAGAAATGGAGCAGCAGGCTTCCAGGAGATCTGGGAGAAATGGAGCAGCAGGCTTCCAGGAGATCTGTGAGAAATGGAGCAGCAGGCTTCCAGGAGATCTGTGAGAAATGGAGCAGCAGGCTTCCAGGAGATCTGTGAGAAATGGAGCAGCAGGCTTCCAGGAGATCTGGGAGAAATGGAGCAGCAGGCTTCCAGCAGATCTGTGAGAAATGGAGCAGCAGGCTTCCAGGAGATCTGTGAGAAATGGAGCAGCAGGCTTCCAGGAGATCTGTGAGAAATGGAGCAGCAGGCTTCCAAGAGATCTGTGAGAAATGGAGCAGCAGGCTTCCAGGAGATCTGTGAGAAATGGAGCAGCAGGCTTCCAGCAGATCTGTGAGAAATGGAGCAGCAGGCTTCCAGGAGATCTGTGAGAAATGGAGCAGCAGGCTTCCAGGAGATCTGTGAGAAATGGAGCAGCAGGCTTCCAGCAGATCTGTGAGAAATGGAGCAGCAGGCTTCCAGGAGATCTGTGAAAAATGGAGCAGCAGGCTTCCAGGAGATCTGTGAGAAATGGAGCAGCAGGCTTCCAGGAGATCTGGGAGAAATGGAGCAGCCGGCTTCCAGGAGATCTGGGAGAAATGGAGCAGCAGGCTTCCAGGAGATCTGTGAGAAATGGAGCAGCAGGCTTCCAGGAGATCTGGGAGAAATGGAGCAGCAGGCTTCCAGGAGATCTGTGAGAAATGGAGCAGCAGGCTTCCAGGAGATCTGTGAGAAATGGAGCAGCAGGCTTCCAGGAGATCTGTGAGAAATGGAGCAGCAGGCTTCCAGGAGATCTGTGAGAAATGGAGCAGCAGGCTTCCAGGAGATCTGGGAGAAATGGAGCAGCAGGCTTCCAGGAGATCTGTGAGAAATGGAGCAGCAGGCTTCCAGGAGATCTGTGAGAAATGGAGCAGCAGGCTTCCAGGAGATCTGTGAGAAATGGAGCAGCAGGCTTCCAGCAGATCTGTGAGAAATGGAGCAGCAGGCTTCCAGGAGATCTGTGAGAAATGGAGCAGCAGGCTTCCAGCAGATCTGTGAGAAATGGAGCAGCAGGCTTCCAGCAGATCTGGGAGAAATGGAGCAGCAGGCTTCCAGGAGATCTGTGAGAAATGGAGCAGCAGGCTTCCAGGAGATCTGTGAGAAATGGAGCAGCAGGCTTCCAGGAGATCTGGGAGAAATGGAGCAGCAGGCTTCCAGGAGATCTGGGAGAAATGACCATAAAGGGGAAATCTGCAGTCGCTACATTCATGTTTGGACGTCTAATGAATGATGTGAATCCACTGATTGTTGAAGTATATAACTTATAAATGCCTCATGAGCTTAGTTCAACTGTCATACCCCGTCAGAACCCCAAAACAAGCTTATTTTACTCCAATGTTTGTAAATAAAGTAAATGTAAACAAACACTGTTTAGCCTCAAAACATGGCTACAACTACAATTGTGATATCATGGATGGTCAGTCCTTGCATCTGGAAGTCAGAGGTTGAAAAGCCATAACATACGTTTTTATGGTTATGGTCAATAATATCAAAGGCTGCACTGAAATCTAACAGTACAGCTCGCACAATCTTCTTATTATCAATTTCTTTAAACCAATCATCAGTCATTTGTGTCAGTGCAGTACATGTTGAGTGCCCTTCTCTATAAGCATGCTGAAAGTCTGTTGTTAATTTGTTTACAGAGAAATAGCATTGTATTTGGTGAAACACCATTTTTTCCAACAGTTTGCTACGAGTCGGCAGCAAGCTGATAGGTCTGCTGTTAGAACCAGCAAAGGATTCTTTACCATTCTTGGGTACCGGAATGACTTTGGTTTGCCTCCAAGTCTGAGGACAACATTTTTTTTTATACCAGACTCAGATAAATAAAAAAATATGACAAATACCATCCTCAGTAGCTTTGCATCTAACTTGTCAACAGCAGGTGGTTTATCATTACTGATGGACAACAATTCTTTTTCCTCCTCACCCACACTAACTTTACACAATTCAAAATGACAATGCTTTTCTTTAATTATTTGTTTTGTATGCAGGAATATGATGGCTCACAGTCTGTTGTTGGTATTTTCATACCTAAGTTTTGCCCACTTTGCGAATGAAATAGTCATTCAAGTAATTAGATTAATAACTGAATCAGATTATTGGCACTGGTTACAGTGAGCGGACAGCTTGATGAAAACCAGACTATACTCAGGTCACCCAGAAAATAAACCTCTCTGTTAACATCACATACATTATCAAGCATTGCACACATATTATCCAGATACTGAATGTTAGTACTTCGTGGCCTATAGCAGCAAGCCAAAAGAAGAGGTTTTAGATGAGGCAGGTGAACACACAACCACAACACTTTAACAGCATTAGACATGATGTCCTCTCTAAGCTTACAGGAATATGGCTCTGAACATATACAGCAACACCTCCCCCATAGGCATTCCTGTCTCTTCTGTAGATGTTATGTCCCTGTATTGCTACTGCTGTATCATCAAATGAATTATCTAAGTGAGTCTCAGATATGGCCAATATATGAATGTCACCTGATTTTAGCAAGTTATTGGTTTCATGAACCTTATTTCTAAGGCTACATAAATTAATATGGGATATTTTCAGTCGTTTCCTGGGTAACTTATTGGAGATTAAGATAATAAAAAACACACAAATCATGACAAGAACATTGTAACGCTGGTGGAGTACAGGGCAGGTTGCAGGGCTGATGGAAACAGAAACAAACAGCAAGGATTTAGACAGCCACAAGCCCGGGACAATCCGTGGTCCCAGCCACAAGGGTTAACCGCATCACAGGCTGTGTTCAAGCTTTCAGGAAACCTTGATGGCTTGATAGCTAGTTAGCAGCTAGGCTAGTTAGCAGCTAGGCTAGTTAGCAGCTAGGCTAGTCAGTAGCAAGGGTAGTCAGCAGCTAGGCTAGTTAGCAGCTAGGCTAGTCAGTAGCAAGGGTAGTCAGCAGCTAGGCTAGTCAGCAGCTAGGCTAGTCAGCAGCTAGGCTAGTCAGCAGCTAGGCTAGTCAGCAGCTAGGCTAGTTACTCTTTTTCAATAGAACACTTTTCAGAGACTTTCAAAACTTTCAAAACAACAAACGGAGCTCTCCCTCGTTCCGCAATCAGCACGTGTCGCCTCACATTGAATAGATGGAGAAACAGTCTTCGAGGGATCCAAACGAGCATACATTGGGTCAATATAGAGTTGGACACACAAATTAGCCATTTCTGGATGGTGAATTTGTTTTAGTAAACGGTTGGTCTGTATTTTTCTGGATGGTGAATTTGTTTTGCTGGTCCTAAGGGGTTGGTTTCTAAGGGGTTGGTCCTAAGGGGTTGGTTTCTAAGGGGTTGGTCCTAAGGGGTTGGTTTCTAAGGGTTGG
Source organism: Salmo trutta (assembly GCF_901001165.1). Classification (NCBI taxonomy): domain Eukaryota; kingdom Metazoa; phylum Chordata; class Actinopteri; order Salmoniformes; family Salmonidae; genus Salmo; species Salmo trutta. The sequence continues at coordinate 45,667,825 of NC_042965.1, forward strand.
TCCTAAGGGGTTGGTCCTAGAGGGTTGGTCCTAAGGGGTTGGTTTCTAAGGGGTTGGTCCTAAGGGGTTGGTTTCTAAGGGTTGGTCCTAAGGGGTTGGTTTCTAAGGGTTGGTCCTAAGGGGTTGGTCCTAGAGGGTTGGTCCTAAGGGGTTGGTTTCTAAGGGGTTGGTTTCTAAAGGGTTGGTCCTAGAGGGTTGGTCCTAAGGGGTTGGTTTCTAAGGGGTTGGTCCTAAGGGGTTGGTTTCTAAGGGGTTGGTCCTAGAGGGTTGGTTTCTAAGGGGTTGGTCCTAGAGGGTTGGTTTCTAAGGGTTGGTCCTAAGGGGTTGGTCCTAGAGGGTTGGTCCTAGAGGGTTGGTTTCTAAGGGGTTGGTTTCTAAGGGGTTGGTCCTAAGGGGTTGGTCCTAGAGGGTTGGTTTCTAAGGGGTTGGTCCTAAGGGGTTGGTTTCTAAGGAGTTGGTTTCTAAAGGGTTGGTTTCTAAGGGGTTGGTCCTAATGGGTTGGTTTCTAAGGGTTGGTCCTAAGGGGTTGGTCCTAGAGGGTTGGTTTCTAAGGGGTTGGTTTCTAAGGGTTGGTCCTAAGGGGTTGGTCCTAGAGGGTTGGTCCTAGAGGGTTGGTTTCTAAGGGGTTGGTTTCTAAGGGGTTGGTTTCTAAGGGTTGGTCCTAGAGGGTTGGTCCTAAGGGGTTGGTTTCTAAGGGGTTGGTTTCTAAGGGGTTGGTCCTAAGGGGTTGGTCCTAAGGGGTTGGTTTCTAAAGGGTTGGTCCTAGAGGGTTGGTCCTAAGGGGTTGGTTTCTAAGGGGTTGGTTTCTAAGGGGTTGGTCCTAAGGGGTTGGTTTCTAAGGGGTTGGTTTCTAAGGGGTTGGTTTCTAAGGGGTTGGTCCTAAAGGTTTGGTTTCTAAGGGGTTGGTTTCTAAGGGATTGGTCCTAAGGGGTTGGTCCTAAAGGGTTGGTTTCTAAAGGGTTGGTCCTAGAGGGTTGGTTTCTAAGGGTTGGTCCTAAGGGGTTGGTCCTAGAGGGTTGGTCCTAAGGGGTTGGTCCTAGAGGGTTGGTCCTAAGGGGTTGGTCCTAGAGGGTTGGTCCTAAGGGGTTGGTCCTAGAGGGTTGGTTTCTAAGGGTTGGTCCTAAGGGGTTGGTCCTAGAGGGTTGGTCCTAAGGGGTTGGTTTCTAAGGGGTTGGTCCTAAGGGGTTGGTCCTAAGGGGTTGGTTTCTAAAGGGTTGGTTTCTAAGGGGTTGGTTTCTAAGGGGTTCCTAAAGGTTTGGTTTCTAAGGGGTTGGTTTCTAAGGGATTGGTCCTAAGGGGTTGGTCCTAAAGGGTTGGTTTGTAAAGGGTTGGTTTCTAAGGGGTTGGTCCTAAGGGGTTGGTTTCTAAGGGGTTGGTTTCTAAGGGGTTGGTCCTAGAGGGTTGGTTTCTAAGGGGTTGGTCCTAAGGGGTTGGTCCTAGAGGGTTGGTTTCTAAAGGGTTGGTTTCTAAGGGGTTGGTTTCTAAGGGGTTGGTCCTAGAGGGTTGGTTTCTAAGGGGTTGGTCCTAAGGGGTTGGTCCTAGAGGGTTGGTTTCTAAAGGGTTGGTTTCTAAGGGGTTGGTTTCTAAGGGGTTGGTCCTAAGGGGTTGGTTTCTAAGGGGTTGGTCTTAAGGGGTTGGTTTCTAAAGGGTTGGTTTCTAAAGGATTGGTTTCTAAGGGGTTGGTTTCTAAGGGGTTGGTTTCTAAGGGGTTGGTCCTAAGGGGTTGGTCCTAGAGGGTTGGTTTCTAAGAGGTTGGTTTCTAAGGGGTTGGTCCTAAGGGGTTGGTTTCTAAGGGGTTGGTCCTAGAGGGTTGGTTTCTAAGGGGTTGGTTTCTAAGGGGTTGGTTTCTAAGGGGTTGGTCCTAGAGGGTTGGTTTCTAAGGGGTTGGTTTCTAAGGGGTTGGTCCTAGAGGGTTGGTCCTAAGGGGTTGGTTTCTAAGGGGTTGGTTTCTAAGGGGTTGGTTTCTAAGGGGTTGGTCCTAAGGGGTTGGTTTCTAAGGGGTTGGTTTCTAAGGGGTTGGTCCTAAAGGTTTGGTTTCTAAGGGGTTGGTTTCTAAGGGATTGGTCCTAAGGGGTTGGTCCTAAAGGGTTGGTTTCTAAAGGGTTGGTCCTAGAGGGTTGGTTTCTAAGGGTTGGTCCTAAGGGGTTGGTCCTAGAGGGTTGGTCCTAAGGGGTTGGTCCTAGAGGGTTGGTTTCTAAGGGTTGGTCCTAAGGGGTTGGTCCTAGAGGGTTGGTCCTAAGGGGTTGGTTTCTAAGGGGTTGGTCCTAAGGGGTTGGTCCTAAGGGGTTGGTTTCTAAAGGGTTGGTCCTAGAGGGTTGGTCCTAAGGGGTTGGTTTCTAAAGGGTTGGTCCTAAGGTGTTGGTTTCTAAGGGGTTGGTCCTAAGGGGTTGGTTTCTAAAGGGTTGGTCCTAAGGTGTTGGTTTCTAAAGGGTTGGTCCTAAGGTGTTGGTTTCTAAAGGGTTGGTTTCTAAAGGGTTGGTTTCTAAGGGGTTGGTTTCTAAGGGGTTCCTAAAGGTTTGGTTTCTAAGGGGTTGGTTTCTAAGGGATTGGTCCTAAGGGGTTGGTCCTAAAGGGTTGGTTTGTAAAGGGTTGGTTTCTAAGGGGTTGGTCCTAAGGGGTTGGTTTCTAAAGGGTTGGTTTCTAAGGGGTTGGTTTCTAAGGGGTTGGTCCTAGAGGGTTGGTTTCTAAGGGGTTGGTCCTAAGGGGTTGGTCCTAGAGGGTTGGTTTCTAAAGGGTTGGTTTCTAAGGGGTTGGTTTCTAAGGGGTTGGTCCTAAGGGGTTGGTTTCTAAGGGGTTGGTCTTAAGGGGTTGGTTTCTAAAGGGTTGGTTTCTAAAGGATTGGTTTCTAAGGGGTTGGTTTCTAAGGGGTTGGTTTCTAAGGGGTTGGTCCTAAGGGGTTGGTCCTAGAGGGTTGGTTTCTAAGAGGTTGGTTTCTAAGGGGTTGGTCCTAAGGGGTTGGTTTCTAAGGGGTTGGTCCTAGAGGGTTGGTTTCTAAGGGGTTGGTTTCTAAGGGGTTGGTTTCTAAGGGGTTGGTCCTAGAGGGTTGGTTTCTAAGGGGTTGGTTTCTAAGGGGTTGGTTTCTAAGGGGTTGGTCCTAGAGGGTTGGTCCTAAGGGGTTGGTTTCTAAGGGGTTGGTTTCTAAGGGGTTGGTTTCTAAGGGGTTGGTCCTAAGGGGTTGGTCCTAAAGGGTTGGTTTCTAAGGGGTTGGTCCTAAAGGGTTGGTTTCTAAGGGGTTGGTCCTAGAGGGTTGGTTTCTAAGGGGTTGGTTTCTAAGGGGTTGGTCCTAAAGGGTTGGTTTCTAAGGGGTTGGTTTCTAAGGGGTTGGTTTCTAAGGGGTTGGTCCTAAGGGGTTGGTCCTAAGGGGTTGGTCCTAAGGGGTTGGTCCTAAAGGGTTGGTTTCTAAGGGGTTGGTCCTAAGGGTTGGTCCTAAGGGGTTGGTTTCTAAGGGGTTGGTCCTAAGGGGTTGGTCCTAAGGGGTTGGTTTCTAAGGGGTTGGTCCTAAGGGGTTGGTTTCTAAGGGGTTGGTTTCTAAAGGGTTGGTTTCTAAGGGGTTGGTCCTAGAGGGTTGGTTTCTAAAGGGTTGGTTTCTAAGGGTTGGTCCTAGAGGGTTGGTTTCTAAGGGGTTGGTTTCTAAGGGGTTGGTCCTAGAGGGTTGGTTTCTAAGGGGTTGGTTTCTAAGGGGTTGGTCCTAGAGGGTTGGTTTCTAAGGGGTTGGTTTCTAAGGGGTTGGTTTCTAAGGGGTTGGTCCTAGAGGGTTGGTCCTAAAGGGGTTGGTCCTAAGGGGTTGGTTTATAAGGGGTTGGTTTATAAGGGGTTGGTTTCTAAGGGGTTGGTTTCTAAGGGGTTGGTTTCTAAGGGGTTGGTTTCTAAGGGGTTGGTTTCTAAGGGGTTGGTCCTAGAGGGTTGGTTTCTAAGGGGTTGGTTTCTAAGGGGTTGGTCCTAAGGGGTTGGTTTCTAAGGGGTTGGTTTCTAAGGGGTTGGTTTCTAAGGGGTTGGTCCTAGAGGGTTGGTCCTAAAGGGGTTGGTTTCTAAGGGGTTGGTCCTAGAGGGTTGGTTTCTAAGGGGTTGGTTTCTAAGGGGTTGGTTTCTAAGGGGTTGGTCCTAAGGGGTTGGTTTCTAAGGGGTTGGTTTCTAAGGGGTTGGTTTCTAAAGGGTTGGCTTCTAAGGGGTTGGTCCTAAGGGGTTGGTTTCTAAGGGGTTGGTCCTAAGGGGTTGGTTTCTAAGGGGTTGGTCCTAAGGGGTTGGTCCTAAAGGGGTTGGTCCTAGAGGGTTGGTCCTAGAGGGTTGGTTTCTAAGGGGTTGGTCCTAGAGGGTTGGTTTCTAAGGTGTAGGTCCTAGAGGGTTGGTCCTAAGGGGTTGGTCCTAGAGGGTTGGTCCTAAGGGGTTGGTCCATACTGATGACAATGTTCTCGGCCTTGCTCAAACTGTTTAAAAGCTTCAGTCTGTAATTCAAAAAACAACAAAGCAGCCACTCCACCACTTTTTGCATTTATCAATCCCGGACTTCCCCTTTAATGTTTACCAACCACAGGACAGGGCAGGAATCCGTTGTTCTGATGCTAGATAACAGATGTTTGGTCTGGTACTGTTACATAAAGACTTATCTCTGCCAGGAATGTTCCCCGTCCCACTCCATCCCAACTCCTGTAGCTAATCTGGTGTGTTGTTGAAGGTGCTTATTTCCCAAGAGGAATTCACAGGACGATTAGGCAGGAATTATCTCGAACTAAACACATGCTCACAAACACACATGCACAGACTGTCTTCCAGTATGATGATGGGCCTGTGTTCTCTCTCCAGCTCTAGAGTGGCAGACTCCAGAAACATGGAGATATGAGCAGACTATTGGAAATACAGTGATGAGTTGCCAGAGGGGACCTGATCCTATATCAACACTCCTACTGAGACTCTTTATGACCTGATCCTAGAACAGTACTCCTACCTACTGAGACTCTGTATGATCTGATCCTAGAACAGTACTCCTACTGAGACACTTTATGATCTGATCCTAGAACAGTACTCCTACTGAGAGTCTGTATGATCTGATCCTAGAACCGTACTCCTACTGAGAGTCTGTATGATCTGATCCTAGAACAGTACTCCTACTGAGACTCTGTATGATCTGATCCTAGAACAGTACTCCTACTGAGACACTTTATGATCTGATCCTAGAACAGTACTCCTACTGAGACTCTTTATGATCTGATCCTAGAACAGTACTTCTACTGAGACTCTTTATGATCTGATCCTAGAACAGTAGTCCTACTCTGAGATGCTTTATGACCTGCTCCTAGAACAGTACTCCTACTGAGACTCTTTATGATCTGATCCTAGAACAGTACTCCTACTGAGACTCTTTATGATCTGATCCTAGAACAGTACTCCTACCTACTGAGACTCTGTATGATCTGATCCTAGAACAGTACTCCTACTGAGACTCTTTATGATCTGATCCTAGAACAGTACTCCTACTGAGACTCTTTATGATCTGATCCTAGAACAGTACTCCTACCTACTGAGACTGTATGATATGATCCTAGAACAGTACTCCTACTGAGACAGTATGATCTGATCCTAGAACAGTACTCCTACTGAGATGCTTTATGAATGCCAGTCCACAAAGAACAGGTGTACAGGTGCTTAGCCACTACACTATGAGGGAGGTCCTTTCCTAAATATCTCCCTGAAAAACATCCAGAAGAGACAGACACATGTTTCTCTACTACCTTACAGAGGACTCTAGTATCAGGGGGAGAGGCAAGAGCTGTACACTAAATAGGGCTACTGCCTAGACCTGGGACTCCCTCCCTGCAGCGGTCACACACACACACACACACACACACACACACACACACACACCAGCCCGGGATGATAAAGAAACAAAACAAGAACAAAAAAAACCCATGATATCACTGCTACCTGAGAGATGGGGAGAGATGGGGAGAGATGGGGAGAGGAGAGGAGAGGAGAGGAGAGATGGGGATAGGAGGAGAGATGGGGAGAGATGGGGAGAGGAGAGGAGAGGAGAGGAGAGGAGAGGAGAGGAGAGGAGGATAGAAGTAGAGATGGGGATAGGAGGAGAGGAGGGGATACACTGAGAGTCCACAGGTAGGTAAACAGCCTGCCTAAACTACACTGAGAGTCCACAGGTTGGTAAACAGTCTGCCTAAATTACACTGAGAGTCCACAGGTAGGTAAACAGCCTGCCTAAACTACACTGAGAGTCCACAGGTTGGTAAACAGGCAGCCCACCACAAATGTCACGGGTAAAACTTGTATAGAATGTGCTCTTCTTGGGCGTTTAGGCAAGAGGAGATATTTGCAGAGACGATCTGTGGGCCAACATACACAAAGACACCAGCCTCTATTGACAGTGTGTCTTCAGAGCATCATGTTTGGTTTCACAGCAAGCTTCTGGTTTGGCATCGTCATCAAAGCAGACACTTCAGATGAGTGGACGCACGGACAGATGGAAGAGCGAAACATTTCTGTGTTCTGGGTAGATGCACGTTGATATTTGTCAATCGTTGAACACAGACAGTTTCCAGACAGATACCTTTCCCACGGCTTCTGGCAAGGCCGGAAATAAAACAGTCAGAAAATCATATGTAAACCATGTGTGGGTCTACTCTGCTTCCTGGAGCTGAAGGAGCCACAGCTCTCCGAGCTTCATGAAAACACCATCACAACAGTTAACTGCTTATTCATTGTGGGTGAACATTAGCATTACGGTCCACAGCATACAGCTGTAGCTGTACCATTCTGTAGGTTGACAATTCCATGGTGTCACCTTTCCAGAGTGCAAAGAACTTTGACGTGACTCTGGACAACACCATGTCACATCAAAGCAGTGACTCGCTCCTGTAGGTTCCTGCTCTTCAACAGGCCCGGGGGTCGAATTCAGTCTTCAACGTGGTCCGGAAGGGCACCTAAAAATGTGTTACATTTCCTCGCCGTCACAATTTGCTAAAAATAGTCCTCCATCCATCGTTTTTTGGAATTTTAAATGTCTAGCTTTTATTTCGATGATTATTAGCGAGCTGGACACAGTCAAAAAACTCTATGAATGTAAATCGTTAAAAACATTAAGAATCTATCCATCCGCGGGCCGTATTGGACCCCGTCGCGGGCCGTATTGGACCCCGTCGCGGGGAGGTATTGGACCCCGTCGCAGGCCGTATTGGACCCCGTCGCGGGGAAGTATTGGACCCCCTCGCGGGGACGTATTGGACCCCCTCTTGTGTTTGACAACCCTACTCTACAACATCTGTAGAGTACAACCCTTCCTCACACAGGAAGTGGTGCAGGTCCTAATCCTGGCTTGTCATCTCCCATCTAAACTCATCTAAACTACTATACAACTCTCTGTTGGCTGGGCTCCCTTCTTGTGCCATCAAGCCCCTGTAACTGATCCAGAACACTACAGCCTGTCATCCAGAACACTACAGCCTGTCTGGTGTTGATCCAGAACACTACAGCCTGTCTGGTGTTTATCCAGAACACTACAGCCTGTCATCCAGAACACTACAGCCTGTCTGGTGTTGATCCAGAACACTACAGCCTGTCTGGTGTTTATCCAGAACACTACAGCCTGTCATCCAGAACACTACAGCCTGTCTGGTGTTTATCCAGAACACTACAGCCTGTCATCCAGAACACTACAGCCTGTCTGGTGTTGATCCAGAACACTACAGCCTGTCATCCAGAACACTACAGCCTGTCTGGTGTTGATCCAGAACACTACAGCCTGTCTGGTGTTTATCCAGAACAGTCTCCCTGGTGTTCAACCTTCCCAAGTTCTCCCATGTAAACCCCGCTCCTTCACACTCTCTACTGACTTCCAGAGGAACTGCCCCTCCCTACCTTCAGGCTATGTTCAAACCCTACACCCCAACCCGAGCACTCTGTTCAGTCACCTCTGGTCTCTTGGACGTCCCACCCAGCTTAGCTACCGCTCAGTCTAGTCAAAGCTCTTCTCTGTCCTGACACCCCAATGGTGGAACCAGCTTTCCCCTGAAGCTAGGACAGCAGAGTCCCTGTCCATCTTCCCCCTGAAGCTAGGACAGCAGAGTCCCTGTCCATCTTCCCCCTGAAGCTAGGACAGCAGAGTCCCTGTCCATCTTCCCCCTGAAGCTAGAACAGCAGAGTCCCTGTCCATCTTCCCCCCTGAAGCTAGGACAGCAGAGTCCCTGCCCATCTTCCCCCTGAAGCCAGGACAGCAGAGTCCCTGTCCATCTTCCCCCTGAAGCTAGGACAGCAGAGTCCCTGTCCATCTTCCCCCTGAAGCTAGGACAGCAGAGTCCCTGTCCATCTTCCCCCCTGAAACTAGGACAGCAGAGTCCCTGTCCATCTTTCCCCCTGAAGCTAGGACAGCAAAGTCCTTACCATCTTCCGAGAACATCTGAAACCTTACTCTTTGAAGAGGTATCTTAAATTCATCAAATTCTTTTTTAATACACTTTTTTTTTAAAATCCTACTAGCTCTGACTTTGTTGATAACTACTTTATTGAGGGAAAATGTACTTGCTATGCTTGTGATGTGGTTGTCGCACCTAGTTATCTTAAGATGAATGAACTAACTTTAAGTCGCTCTGGATAAGAGTGTCTGCTAAATGACTGAAATATACATGTGAAATGTACCTTGGGGTGTCGGGTTTCCAAGCCGTGCGGTTGCAGCTGTGAGAGATACAGATATGATATGGATTCCCTCCTTTCATTTAATTCATCATTATACAATAGGAAACCAGGACCAGAAACCAGGACCAGAAACCAGGACCAGTAACCAGGACTAGTAACCAGGACCAGAAACCAGGACCAGTAACCAGGATCAGAAACCAGGACCAGAAACCAGAACCAGAAACCAGGACCAGAAACCAGGACCGGAAACCAGGACCAGAAACCAGAACCAGAAACCAGGACCAGAAACCAGGCTGCTCTGTGTCTCTGCCAGGATATATCATTCAGGAATCAGACCTTCCCCCTGGTGATCCTGCTAAAAGATCTGTTCCTCTGTTGGATATGAAGTGAGGAAATGCATCTGTCTTGGCCCAGGTGTACCGGGGTCTATAATACTAATTCTGGTTCTTTGTGTCTATAGAATATTCATGTCTCCCATTGACATCAATGCAGGATTAATATGAAAACGTACACAGATCTGATTTAGTTAGGCTTTGGCTCCAAACTACCCCTGGGTCGGACTGTCCTGGCGCTTTATTGGGATGGCTTGTAGTGACCTGACCTTTTGATTTACCAGTGCAGACATACCAAAACGTTCTGACATCTTTCCTCAACAAATCAACAAGATTAACTCAAGTCAATGAATGGAACTCAATTTATATAGTGTCTCGGGGCAGCTTAGAGAAGATAGCACCTCTGTTCTATAGGCCTTGGGTGAAGTAGCAGTTAGCTATGGTGTTCATGTTTAGCACAGTCTACATTCAGACTTCTACTGACCCAAATTATACACAGCAATCCTACTGCACTGCCTCTAAGCATCGCACCAGACTCAAAGACTAACATTACATGAGAAGTTCTGGGGGGGGGAAAAAACAGAGGATTTTTGGCTTTAGAAAGAGTTGGAAGAGTTTACAGCGACGGGATAAACATGAATGGAAAACATGTTAATCTGCTCAACATGTGAATCGCCTCAATTTAGAGGTTTTAAACAAAACAAGCACTTCTTTCTGTCAGTTGTCACGCCGGGGGACTAATGTACAAGCTGTCTAATATCGTGTGAGGCTGGGTTCTGCATCCCAAATAAGCACCCTGTTCCCTATATACTGATAGTGCACAACGAGTAACCGACGGTTACGTGTCTATCTGTAAATGATGTCTGAATGTTGGAGTGTTGGGAGTGTTGGGAGTGTGGGAGTGTTGGGAGTGTTGGGAGTGTTGGGAGTGTTGGAGTGTTCCCCTGTCTATCTGTAAATCATGTCTGAATGTTGGGAGTGTTGGGAGTGTTGGGGTGTTGGGAGTGTTGGGAGTGTTGGGAGTGTTGGGAGTGTTGGAGTGTTGGAGTGTTCCCCTGTCTATCTGTAAATCATGTCTGAATGTTGGGAGTGTTGGAGTGTGGGAGTGTTGGGAGTGTTGGAGTGTTGGAGTGTGCCCCTGTCTATCTGTAAATGATGTCTGAATGTTGGAGTGTTGGAGTGTTGGAGTGTTGGAGTGTTGGGAGTGTTGGGAGTGTTGGAGTGTTCCCCTGTCTATCTGTAAATGATGTCTGAATGTTGTAGTGTTGGAATGTGCCCTGTCTATCTGTAAATTATGTCTGAATGTTGTAGTGTTGGAATGTGCCCCTGTCTATCTGTAAATTATGTCTGAATGTTGGAGTGTTGGGAGTGTTGGGAGTGTTGGAGTGTTGGGAGTGTTGGAGTGTTGGAGTGTGCCCCTGTCTATCTGTAAATGATGTCTGAGTGTTGGAGTGTTGGGAGTGATGGGAGTGATGGGAGTGTTGGAGTGTTTGGAGTGTTTGGAGTGTTGGAGTGTTGGAGTGTTGGAGTGTTGGGAGTGTTGGGAGTGATGGGAGTGTTGGGAGTGATGGGAGTGTTGGAGTGTTGGGAGTGTTGGAGTGTTGGAGTGTTGGAGTGTGCCCCTGTCTATCTGTAAATCATGTCTGAATGTTGGAGTGTTGGGAGTGTTGGAGTGTTGGGAGTGTGCCCCTGTCTATCTGTAAATCATGTCTGAATGTTGGAGTGTTGGGAGTGTTGGGAGTGCTGGGAGTGTTGGGAGTGTTGGGAGTGCTGGGAGTGTTGGAGTGTTGGAGTGTTGGAGTGTTGGAGTGTTGGGAGTGTTGGAGTGTTGGGAGTGTTGGAGTGTTGGAGTGTTCCCCTGTCTATCTGTAAATGATGTCTGAATGTTGTAGTGTTGGAATGTGCCCCTGTCTGTCTGTAAATTATGTCTGAATGTTGTAGTGTTGGAATGTGCCCCTGTCTATCTGTAAATGATGTCTGAATGTTGGAGTGTTGGGAGTGTTGGAGTGTTGGGAGTGTTGGAGTGTTGGAGTGTGCCCCTGTCTATCTGTAAATGATGTCTGAATGTTGGAGTGTTGGTAGTGTTGGGAGTGTTGGAGTGTTGGAGTGTTGGGAGTGTTGGGAGTGTTGGAGTGTGCCCCTGTCTATCTGTAATATGACTGGTAAATAGAATGAATAGAACAGGCTGGGAACCTCTAACCCTGGTAATATGACTGGTAAATAGAACAGGCTGGGAACCTGTAACCCTGGTAATATGACTGGTAAATAGAACAGGCTGGGAACCTGTAACCCTGGTAATATGACTGGTAAATAGAACAGACTGGGAACCTGTAACCCTGGTAATATGACTGGTAAATAGAATGATGGCCAATTAGCAGAAGTTTCATGAGGATGAGGGCCAATTAGCTGAAGTTTCACAAGGATGAGGGCCAATTAGCTGAAGTCTCACGAGGATGAGGGCCAATTAGCTGAAGTCTCACGAGGATGAGGGCCAATTAGCTGAAGTTTCACGAGGATGAGGGCCAATTAGCTGAAGTCTCACGAGGATGAGGGCCAATTAGCTGAAGTCTCACGAGGATGAGGGCCAATTAGCTGAAGTCTCAGAGGATGAGGGCCAATTAGCTGAAGTCTCACGAGGATGAGGGCCAATTAGCTGAAGTCTCACGAGGATGAGGGCCAATTAGCTGAAGTCTCACGAGGATGAGGACCAATTAGCTGAAGTCTCAGAGGATGAGGATCAGACACAGAATTAGAACAATATGTTATAGGAAAGTTCTGGGGAAAAAAAGGATAGAAATGGCTAAAGCAGTAGATACCTGTGTGAATTCATTCATCATTAGTCGAGTCAGACTAGCTAAAACAGCACAAACGAAATAAGGGGGATTGCAGCTTTCAACATGAAATGCCATTCTAATGTTTATTTCCCTTGAAACCACAACGAAAAGTCCAAAGTGAACTTGATCAAATGTGTGTTTGTATACCGACTCGTTGGTTTCTCTCTCGCCCACTATTCAGGCTATTCTCGAGGCTATTTCAGAAAGATACAATACTCCTGTGGACAAACACGGTTAGTTGGAGTGTAGGGGATTTTAATACATGAACAAACGTGGTGAATATTATCAAAGTGCACCCAGAGATACAGGAGAACTCTTGATGTCTCACTATTAGGGCCTTCAATACACACACCTGCAAGAAACCTTTCCCCATATGGCACCCTATTCCCTATATAGTGCACTACTTTAGACCAGAGCCCTATGGCACCCTATTCCCTATATAGTGCACTACTTTAGACAAGAGCCCTATGGCCCCACTACATAGGGAATATAGAGTGCCAATTCCATACTAAAATACTACTTAGTATGAAGCAATGTATTGGGCAGGCAAGTGCTATGTGGATATTGGGCACCCTTCCTTCATTTGGAGCCCTAGTGTAGACATTCCACAGTGTGGTATGGTCAGGGGAACCAACCAGGAACTACCTCACTCAGCACTCTATGTTTCAGGAAGGGGGGGAGAGAGAATATGAGAGCGAGCGAGCGAGCGAGCGACAGACAGACAGACAGACAGACAGACAGACAGACAGACAGACAGACAGACAGACAGACAGACAGACAGACAGACAGAGCATATATGAGAGGGAGCGAGACGGACGGAGAGAGAGAGAGGCAAGGAGAGAGAGAATCTAGAATGCTATTTGGCCCTAAACAGAGAGTACACAGTGGCAGAATACCTGACCACTGTGACTGACCCAAACTTAAGGAAATGCTTTGACTATGTACAGACTCAGTGAGCATAGCCTTGCTATTGAGAAAGGCCGCCGTAGCCTGTCTTTTCTTGAGAGCCAGGTCTGCCCATGCGCACACTGCCCACAAAATGAGGTGGAAACTGAGCTGCACTTCCTAACCTCCTGCCAAATGTATGACCATAGAGACACATATTTCCCTCAGATTACACAGATCCACAAAGAATTTGAAAACAACTCACATTTGTATAAACTCCCAGTTAAATTAGGTGAAATGCCACATTGTGCCATCACAGTAGCAAGATTTGTGACCTGTTGCCACAAGAAAAGTGGGTAACCAGTGATGCACAAACACCAGTATAAATACAACCCATATTTATGTTTATTTATTTTCCCTTTTGTACTTTAACTATTGGCACATTGATATAACACTGTATACACATAATATGACATTTGAAATGTCTCTATTTCTTTGGAACTTTAGTGAGTGTAATCTGTTCATTTCTGATTGTTTATTTCACTTTTGTTTATTATTTATTTCACTTACTTTGGCAATGTCAACATATGTTACCCATGCCAATAAACAGGAGCCATGATGAGGCAGTAAGGAGGTTTGAAGTGACTATTAGAGCCTCGCTGAGGCAGTAAGGAGGTTTGAAGTGACTATTAGAGCCATTCTGAGGCAGTAAGGAGGTTTGAAGTGACTACTAGAGTCATGCTGAGGCAGTAAGGAGGTTTGAAGTGACTATTAGAGCCATGCTGAGGCAGTAAGGAGGTTTGAAGTGACTATTAGAGTCATGCTGAGGCAGTAAGGAGGTTTGAAGTGACTATTAGAGCCATGCTGAGGCAGTAAGGAGGTTTGAAGTGACTATTAGAGTCATGCTGAGGCAGTAAGGAGGTTTGAAGTGACTATTAGAGCCATGCTGAGGCAGTAAGGAGGTTTGAAGTGACTATTAGAGTCATGCTGAGGCAGTAAGGAGGTTTGAAGTGACTATTAGAGCCATGCTGAGGCAGTAAGGAGGTTTGAAGTGACTATTAGAGCCATGCTGAGGCAGTAAGGAGGTTTGAAGTGACTATTAGAGCCATGCTGAAGCAGTAAGGAGGTTTGAAGTGACTATTAGAACCATGTTGAGGCTGTAAGGAGGTTTGAAGTGACTATTAGAGCCATGCTGAGGCAGTAAGGAGGTTTGAAGTGACTATTAGAGCCATTCTGAGGCAGTAAGGAGGTTTGAAGTGACTACTAGAGTCATGCTGAGGCAGTAAGGAGGTTTGAAGTGACTATTAGAGCCATGCTGAGGCAGTAAGGAGGTTTGAAGTGACTATTAGAGCCATGTTGAGGCTGTAAGGAGGTTTGAAGTGACTATTAGAGCCATGCTGAGGCAGTAAGGAGGTTTGAAGTGACTATTAGAGCCATTCTGAGGCAGTAAGGAGGTTTGAAGTGACTACTAGAGTCATGCTGAGGCAGTAAGGAGGTTTGAAGTGACTATTAGAGCCATGCTGAGGCAGTAAGGAGGTTTGAAGTGACTATTAGAGCCATGCTGAGGCAGTAAGGAGGTTTGAAGTGACTATTAGAGCCATGCTGAGGCAGTAAGGAGGTTTGAAGTGACTATTAGAGCCATGCTGAGGCAGTAAGGAGGTTTGAAGTGACTATTAGAGCCATGCTGAAGCAGTAAGGAGGTTTGAAGTGACTATTAGAACCATGCTGAGGCAGTAAGGAGGTTTGAAGTGACTATTAGAGCCATGCTGAGGCAGTAAGGAGGTTTGAAGTGACTATTAGAGCCATGTTGAGGCAGTAAGGAGGTTTGAAGTGACTATTAGAACCATGCTGAGGCAGTAAGGAGGTTTGAAGTGACTATTAGAGCCATGCTGAGGCAGTAAGGAGGTTTGAAGTGACTATTAGAGCCATGTTGAGGCAGTAAGGAGGTTTGAAGTGACTATTAGAACCATGCTGAGGCAGTAAGGAGGTTTGAAGTGAATATTAGAGCCATGTTGAGGCAGTAAGGAGGTTTGAAGTGACTATTAGAGCCATGTTGAGGCAGTAAGGAGGTTTGAAGTGACTATTAGAGCCATGCTGAGGCAGTAAGGAGGTTTGAAGTGACTATTAGAGCCATGCTGAGGCAGTAAGGAGGTTTGAAGTGACTATTAGAGTCATGCTGAGGCAGTAAGGAGGTTTGAAGTGACTATTAGAGCCATGCTGAGGCAGTAAGGAGGTTTGAAGTGACTATTAGAGCCATGCTGAGGCAGTAAGGAGGTTTGAAGTGACTATTAGAGCCATGCTGAAGCAGTAAGGAGGTTTGAAGTGACTATTAGAACCATGCTGAGGCAGTAAGGAGGTTTGAAGTGACTATTAGAGCCATGCTGAGGCTGTAAGGAGGTTTGAAGTGACTATTAGAGTCATGCTGAGGCAGTAAGGAGGTTTGAAGTGACTATTAGAGTCATGCTGAGGCAGTAAGGAGGTTTGAAGTGACTATTAGAGCCATTCTGAGGCAGTAAGGAGGTTTGAAGTGACTATTAGAGTCATGCTGAGGCAGTAAGGAGGTTTGAAGTGACTATTAGAGCCATGTTGAGGCAGTAAGGAGGTTTGAAGTGACTATTAGAACCATGCTGAGGCAGTAAGGAGGTTTGAAGTGACTATTAGAGCCATGTTGAGGCAGTAAGGAGGTTTGAAGTGACTATTAGAGCCATGTTGAGGCAGTAAGGAGGTTTGAAGTGACTATTAGAGCCATGCTGAGGCAGTAAGGAGTTTTGAAGTGACTATTAGAGCCATGCTGAGGCAGTAAGGAGGTTTGAAGTGACTATTAGAGCCATGCTGAGGCAGTAAGGAGGTTTGAAGTGACTATTAGAGCCATGCTGAGGCAGTAAGGAGGTTTGAAGGGACTATTAGAGCCATGCTGAGGCAGTAAGGAGGTTTGACGTGACTATTAGAACCTCGCTGAGGCAGTAAGGAGGTTTGAAGTGACTATTAGAGCCATGCTGAGGCAGTAAGGAGGTTTGAAGTGACTATTAGAGCCATGCTGAGGCAGTAAGGAGGTTTGAAGTGACTATTAGAGCCATGCTGAGGCAGTAAGGAGGTTTGAAGTGACTATTAGAGCCATGCTGAGGCAGTAAGGAGGTTTGAAGTGACTATTAGAGCCATGTTGAGGCAGTAAGGAGGTTTGAAGTGACTATTAGAGCCATGCTGAGGCAGTAAGGAGGTTTGAAGTGACTATTAGAGCCATGCTGAGGCAGTAAGGAGGTTTGAAGTGACTATTAGAACCATGCTGAGTGAGACACAGACTACAGTGGTGGATTTGTAACCAACATAAAAATAACTTGAGAAATAGCTTCTGCTGGTCGAACCAATAGGGTAGATTACATACACTTTCATTGTGTCAGACACAAAGCCATTAAATGAGAGAGAGAGAGAGAGAGAGAGAGAGAGAGAATGAGTGCATTCCAAATGATACCCTGTTCCCTATGTGGTGCACTACTGACAAGGGGCCCATACGTTAGGGTGCTATTTGGGACGTCAACAGCTAGTCTCCAGCATTGGGTTGCAGAGCGTCATTTCAACATGGGAGTTTTGGGCACCACTGCGTGGTGATACATCAGCACGTCCAACAGCAGGTCAAGCTAATTGGCGTGCTGGCTAACACCATCACTTTACAGAGTCACGTTGAACAATAAAGATCATTATTTTCTAATCCATTTTTTTGGATTAATAATTTCTGTTGCATGTAAATACATTTTATTTTTTATTGTTATGGGGTTAAAGCGATTTAAAAAAAAATGTTTTGTTGCATGTTGATAATGTTTGTTTATTTTGTTGCTATGGTCACCGGCGGCTGTTGCCCTTGTCTGTGTGAAGGGCACTAGCCCAGGGCTATTCAACAAGCAACCCACGGTCCAGGGCCCAGATTCACAAAACACTTCTTATGCAAAAAAAAAAACAAGAAGCTTCTTAAGAAAAAAAATTAAACAAACAAACAGCCAACAGTTGTGTCAGGTAACAGAAACACAAAACAGAAAACAACTACCCACAAACACAGGTGGGGGAAAAGGCTGCCTAAGTATGATTCCTAATCAGAGACAACAATAGACAGCTGCCTCTGATTAGGAACCATACTCGGCCCAAAACAAAGAAATACAAAACATAGAATGCCCAAACCACACCCTGACCTAACCAAAATAGAGAAATAAACCGTCTCTCTCAGGTCAGGGTGTGACACTTTCATGAGCTCTTTCTCTCACTACACAGACTTTAAGACAAAGGTTTATCACTGCCTTATACACCAGAGCCTTTCCACTGCAGATGAGATCACTACACTGCCTGATACACCAGAGCCTTTCCACTGCAGATGAGATCACTACACTGTCTGATACAGCAGAGCCTTTCCACTGCAGATGAGATCACTACACTGCCTGATACACCAGAGCCTTTCCACTGTAGATGAGATCACTACACTGCCTGATACACCAGAGCCTTTCCACTGCAGATGAGATCACTACACTGCCTGATACACCAGAGCCTTTCCACTGCAGATGAGATCACTACACTGCCTGATACACCAGAGCCTTTCCACTGCAGATGAGATCACTACACTGCCTGATACACCAGAGCCTTTCCACTGCAGATGAGATCACTACACTGCCTTATACACCAGAGCCTTTCCACTGCAGATGAGATCACTACACTGCCTGATACACCAGAGCCTTTCCACTGCAGATGAGATCACTACACTGCCTGATACACCAGAGCCTTTCCACTGCAGATGAGATCACTACACTGTCTGATACAGCAGAGCCTTTCCACTGCAGATGAGATCACTACACTGCCTGATACACCAGAGCCTTTCCACTGCAGATGAGATCACTACACTGCCTGATACACCAGAGCCTTTCCACTGCAGATGAGATCACTACACTGCCTGATACACCAGAGCCTTTCCACTGCAGATGAGATCACTACACTGTCTGATACACCAGAGCCTTTCCACTGCAGATGAGATCCCTACACTGCCTGATACACCAGAGCCTTTCCACTGCAGATGAGATCCCTACACTGTCTGATACACCAGAGCCTTTCCACTGCAGATGAGATCCCTACACTGCCTGATACACCAGAGTGTGCGCTTAACTCAGCTGTGAGTTTAAAAACATCATGGACTCAGTTGTGTCTATCATCAACTTTATTCAATCAACATCGCTTGTTTCGTAGTCTGACATAATGAGTTTCGGTGGCTAAGCAGGAGTAATGATGCTCTCAAGAGAGCAGCCTGTGTGAGTTTAGGGAGAATAACGCCATTTTGCTTTTCTCCGCCACAAGAAAGCCAACACTTATAGTGAAAATGTTTGATGTGGAGTTCGTATCTGAGGTTGTGTGTTTTTTTTTGGTGATATTTTTTGAATCATTTGAATGGATTTAATTTGGGACTACAGGGGAGGAATAAAACAGTTATTGACATGATTGAAAACTGATTTATTTTTTATTTTTTAAGAAATGTATCCTCTGATTTGAGCCCATACAAAACTCTACATTTCCCTACACTGCGCAACTACGTTCAGTCATCATCAACACAGATCACTCCCGTGATTTCTGAGTTTTTAGATGAACTGAACACTAATTTTGGTACAAAATGTGATGAGTTTAAATCCACACTGAGGTGGTACAGTTTGTTATAGGGACCGGTTCTCTGCTGATGCGGAGGGAGTAAAAACTTTTAGTCACCAGAGATATGCCATGCATACAAGGTTTATATGTGTAAAAATACATTCAAAACAAGACAGAGAAAATAACGAAATGACATAGATTTAGAAAATAGAACTGAATATGATGCTGGTCACCTGAGATCAAATCAAATGTTATTTGTCACATGCGCCGAATACAGCAGGTGTAGACTTTACAGTGAAATGCTGAATACAGCAGGTGTAGACTTTACAGTGAAATGCTGAATACAGCAGGTGTAGACCTTACAGTGAAATGCTGACTTATAAGCCCTTAACCAACAATGCAGTTTTACGAAAATACCCCCCCCCCCCCCCCAAAATAAGTAAGAGATAAGAATAACAAATAATTAATAAATAACAATAGTGGGGCAAATATACAGGGTATTACGGTACAGAGTCAATGTGGAGGCTATATACAGGGTATTACGGTACAGAGTCAATGTGGAGGCTATATACAGGGTATTACGGTACAGGGTCAATGTGGAGGCTATATACAGGGTGTTACGGTACAGGGTCAATGTGGAGGCTATATACAGGGTACTACGGTACAGGGTCAATGTGGAGGCTATATACAGGGGGTACCGGTACAGAGTCAATGTGGAGGCTATATACAGGGGGTACCGGTACAGAGTCAATGTGGGGGCTATATACAGGGGGTACCGGTACAGAGTCAATGTGGAGGCTATATACAGGGGGTACCGGTACAGAGTCAATGTGGAAGCTATATACAGGGGGTACCGGTACAGAGTCAATGTGGAGGCTATATACAGGGGGTACCGGTACAGAGTCAATGTGGAGGCTATATACAGGGGGTACCGGTACAGAGTCAATGTGGGGGCTATATACAGGGGGTACCGGTACAGAGTCAATGTGGAGGCTATATACAGGGGGTACCGGTACAGAGTCAATGTGGAGGCTATATACAGGGGGTACCGGTACAGAGTCAATGTGGAGGCTATATACAGGGGGTACCGGTACAGAGTCAATGTGGAGGCTATATACAGGGGGTACCAGTACAGAGTCAGTGTGGAAGCTATATACAGGGGGTACCGGTACAGAGTCAATGTGGAGGCTATATACAGGGGGTACCGGTACTGAGTCAATGTGGAGACTATATACAGGGGGTACCGGTACAGAGTCAATGTGGAGGCTATATACAGGGGGTACCGGTATAGAGTCAATGTGGAGGCTATATACAGGGGGTACCGGTACAGAGTCAATGTGGAGGCTATATACAGGGGGGTACCGGTACAGAGTCAATGTGGAGGCTATATACAGGGGGTACCGGTACAGAGTCAATGTGGAGGCTATATACAGGGGGGTACCGGTACAGAGTCAATGTGGAGGCTATATACAGGGGTTACCGGTACAGAGTCAATGTGGAGGCTATATACAGGGGGTACCGGTACAGAGTCAATGTGGAGGCTATATACAGGGGGTACCGGTACAGAGTCAATGTGGAGGCTATATACAGGGGGTACCGGTACAGAGTCAATGTGGAGGCTATATACAGGGGGTACCGGTACAGAGTCAATGTGGAGGCTATATACAGGGTGTTACGGTACAGAGTCAATGTGGAGGCTATATACAGGGGGTAAAGGTACAGAGTCAATGTGGAGACTATATACAGGGGTACCGGTACAGAGTCATGTGGAGGCTATATACAGGGGGTACCGGTACAGAGTCAATGTGGAGGCTATATACAGGGGGTACCGGTACAGAGTCAATGTGGAGGCTATATACAGGGGGTACCGGTACAGAGTCAATGTGGAGGCTATATACAGGGGGTACCGGTACAGAGTCAGTGTAGAGGCTATATACAGGGGGTACCGGTACAGAGTCAATGTGGAGGCTATATACAGGGGGTACCGGTACAGAGTCAATGTGCGGGGGCACCGGTGTCGAGGTAATTGAGGTAATATGTACCTGTAGGTAGAGCTATTAAAGTGACTATGCAGAGATAATAACAGAGAGTAGCAGCAGCGTAGAAGAGGGGTGGGGGGGCAAAAGCAATGCAAATAGTCTGGGTAGCCATTTGTAAAATGTTTCCTATGTATAAATAAAAACAAAATATGAAGATAAGATTATAATTGTGTTTGTGTATTGTAATTTATACCGGTTTTCGGAAAAGTAATCCCATTTAGAAAATGTCTGTCCCCGTAAATACTTTTAAAAAACATCTGTCCCCTGTAAGAATACAGAAAAGCCCTGCACCCGCCGCTGTGTGAGATTTGTCGGGGAACTCTGAGATATTCCGCCGACTGTCTGTCTGTAAAGCATTGAACCTCATCACAGGTCGGGCTACACAAATCACAAGCGCATCCTATTAGTACAGTAAAAAAACCAAAGGGAAATAAACCATACCTGAAGTTCTTACTTAAACCCCATTTTAGCCACGTTGTTTCCTTTTCTCTGCCTGCTTGACGCCCAGCCGCACACGGGTTTAATCCGAGTTGACGCGCGTTCGTTCGGTATTTGGTTTAATCGCAAGTCTGCATTCAAGCAGCGGGACAATGTAACCTGCCGTTAGTTACAATGTTTCCAAAAATTGAGTCATTCTTCTTCTGTTTTATCCTGATAAACTGTTACTCGTTTTGACAGTTTACTATGAGCGCTTCTAGTTCTTGAAAAGTGTACTTTCACTGCTGGTTACACGCATCCGTCTTATTCATTCAACGGAGGATTGTCTCCGCTTCAGCTGTCCGCAGGTGTCCAGGATAAAAACCGGTGTCGCGGGTGTCCTCTGAATCCAACGACTGTTTACGCGTGTAGGGCATTACCATAATATCATATCATTGGGGTCTGAAGTAGTGATGGGTCGTTTGGCGAACGACCGGCTCTTTTTGAGCGGATCTTTTAGGTGAACGTTGGGAGCCGAATCGCATCGGTGAAAGAGCCGTTTGTTTTGGCTCCCTGATTTTGCATTCTACTACTACTGCTGCTTTTTCAGCTTAAAACAACGTTTTTCTGCAGATAAATTACAACATATTTATGTAAAGAGGGTGAATCCTCATTGCAGAAACAATAAGTAGTAGGGAGAGCATATCAATCTGGTCCCCGCTGATTTGTGTCAGTGCTTAAAAAAAATAAAACATTCTTGCAGGCCAGATAAAAATGCATTTGAACGCGCATTTCACGATTCTAACATAATAGTAGCCTACCTCCTGGGCTTTACATTGGAGATTTGACCATTTAAAAAATGTTTTAAAAAAAAGCATTTTTAAGGAAGAGCCGTTCGGAAGCCAAATGAGCCGTTTCACCAAAAAGACTCGGAATTCCCACCACCAGTCTGAACTGCCAGGGCTGCGCCGTGTGCGCGGTTCCTCGGTGTCCCCACCCCACCCCACCCCTCCTCACCCTCCCCTCCTCACCACCCCCTCCTCCCCTCCCCTACCCCCCCCTCCCCCCTCCTCCCCTCCCCCCCTCCTCCCCCCTCCCCTGCCTCCCCTCCTCACCACCCCCTCCTCCCCTCCCCCCTCCCCTGCCTCCCCTCCTCACCACCCCCTCCTCCCCTCCCCCCTCCCCTGCCTCCCCTCCTCACCACCCCCTCCTCCCCTCCCCTACCCCCCCTCCCCCCTCCTCCCCTACCCCCCTCCTCCCCCCTCCCCTGCCTCCCCTCCTCACCACCCCCTCCTCCCCTCCCCCCTCCCCTGCCTCCCCTCCTCACCACCACCTCCTCCCCTCCCCTGCCTCCCCCCCTCCCCTCCTCACCACTCCAATCACCCGCTGCTCACTTGAACACCAGCGCGTGTCCCTTCCCTTCTGCCCACGCTATAATATTGTAATCCAGAATATCAGGAAAATAGAGGTTTTAGCTATGAATGAATTTGTGGAAATGCTGACAAAAAAAGCTGTTACATTTCTTGTAGAAATGGCCACACTTAGATTGTCAGCCAAAAAGAAATGCTCAGCTTTTTTAAAACCACTTTGTGATAAACTATTAGAATAGGCTCCAGTCCTTCACTGCATCAAAACTCATGACTATATGGATTTTGAGAAATGACTGTATAACCAAATGTCTAATCCTAAATTTCAGTTATAGTAGAAAGAATATAAACAAATATTTGCTTATAGCGCTAGAGTCACACGGTACTACTGTCTATCTATACCTCTGTCTGGTGTGAACCTATACTGCCCCCTGTCAGAGCAGTGAAGGTATTGCAGATCACTGAAACAGATCACATAAATACCAGTCTCTGCCAGTCCTCAACGGATGTTCCGATTTTCAGAGGAAATTAAGAGAGAGCCTGTGACCCGGAATTCCGCTTTTGGACCTTAACTCCTCCTCCACATTTTCTGGATTGGTTGAACACTGCAGAAGAGACCCTCCCCCAAACAGTTTGGTTTTTTCTTCTAGTCAAGACCAGTGTGTAGGGGAGTAAGCGAGGTTTAATACCGAGTACAACTCGGGATAACAGGTAATACAAAAGTGATTGATTAGATATTTTATTAATCTAATGTTTAAATACCAATCACATTACACATTTAGTAATGACAGAATGCGTTTTAAACTTCATGTGCAGTAATACTTTTTTTGTATGACGTAATATGACTTTGGGGTGGCAAGCCTAGTGGTTAGATTGTTGGGCCAGTAACCGAAAGGTTGCTGGTTTAAATCCCCCGCGCTGACAAGGTAAAAAATCTGTCGTTCTAAAGGTTAAAGAAAAAATACAATTATTTGATCAATAGTGGGGGGGGGGAAAGTATTAACGATAAAGAATAAAATAAAGACGGCATTCTAAAATACTATTCTGATTACGGCACAAATGAAAATATGGCACTGACTGGCCCATGAATTGATGTTTCAGCAATGTCTCTATGAAGAGTTTGGCGTGCCACATGCACAGTTACAGGCCTGCTAGAGTCAGTGGCAGGCGGACGAGCAATTTCTACCGTCGACGTACGGATGAAGCCTGACCTGGAATGTGAAGCTAACTGAAGCTGGCTAGCGTTAGAAACCCCCTGAGTAGATCTAGCTTCCTACGTCGTATACAACTCAGGTGTTCCGTCACAGACAGACACTCTGAAGATGTCTCTGATGATCTGTTGATAACACTTTAGGACCTAATGAATAGTAAACGTGGGAGGGGCCATCAAAATCAATTTCTGACAAAATAGGTTTGTTATGACTGAGTTTCAGAGGCAGATTATTGAGGGATGTACTGTATGCACTCTGGGCCAGCTAAACACCAACTCTGGGTCAGCTAAACAGCAACTCTGGGTCAGCTAAACACCAACTCTGGGTCAGATAAATACCAACTCTGGGTCAGCTATAACACCAACTCTGGGTCAGCTAAACACCAACTCTGGGTCAGCTAAGCACCAACTCTGGGTCAGCTAAACATCAACTCTGGGTCAGCTAAGCACCAACTCTGGGTCAGCTAAACATCAACTCTGGGTCAGCTAAACATCAACTCTGGGTCAGCTAAACATCAACTCTGGGTCAGCTAAACATCAACTCTGGGTCAGCTAAACACCAACTCTGGGTCAGCTAAATAAATGTCAAACACCTTGGTTTCTACCGGTATATACTGGTTTCTACCAGTATATACTGGTTTCTACTGGTATATACTGGTTTCTACTGATATATACTGGTTTCTACTGGTATATACTGGTTTCTACCAGCATATACTGGTTTCTACTGGTATATACTGGTTTCTACTGGTATATACTGGTTTCTACCGGTATATACTGGTTTCTACCGGTATATACTGGTTTCTACTGGTATATACTGGTTTCTACTGATATATACTGGTTTCTACCGGTATATACTGGTTTCTACCAGCATATACTGGTTTCTACTGGTATATACTGGTTTCTACTGATATATACTGGTTTCTACCGGTATATACTGGTTTCTACCGGTATATACTGGTTTCTACTGATATATACTGGTTTCTACTGGTATATACAGGTTTCTACTGGTATATATATACTGGTATATACTGGTTTCTACTGGTATATACTGGTTTCTAGTGATAGATACTGGTTTCTACTGGTATATACTGGTTTCTACTGGTATATACTGTACACATTTCTATTGGATTCTTGACCATTTTCCCCCCCAATCACCTTCTACTGTTCTATCCACAGATCTACAGGTCTCTACTACTACACCATCTCCCTTCACTACATCTTTAACCAAAGCCGTCTGGGTATGCATTCCTCAGATTCCATGGCCGAGGTTCTGGAAGAAATGTCCCAGGGACAGTGGCATCATTCATAACTCTCATTCTTTACAGTACATTAAAGCCAGTTGAGGAAAAAAAAGGGTTTCATTAACAAATGTATGACCCCAAATAGCACAGCAATCATTTTAAGGACTGTTTGGTGGACATGTTTACAGTAACAGTCAGTGCAACAACAACTTTTGAGACAAAAGCTATTTCTTGAAAGAGTTCATTGGATAATTATTATTATTATTGATTATTGTTTGTGTTGGTTGTGAGCAGTTTGTTCTGTTTACAGTTCAACTAGAGCAAAAACCTGACTGGGAGAAACTGTTGGCGACTCAGCAGCATCATCTGTGAATTAGCACCACCTAGTGGACACTGTTAAAACAACAACCCAACCACTCACTGTAGAACGTATATTATCTATCCATCCAACACAACACAGTAAAACTCTAATGACGTCTCTAGCCTAACAATCTAACAACATCTACAGGTTCAGAGGAGGAGTACATGTAGAAGAGAATATCATGGGATGAGTCATAGGCTGAGTCCCAATGGGCCCTGGACAAAAGTAGTGCACTAAATAGGGAATAAGGCCCTGGACAAAAGTAGTGCACTAAATAAGGAATAAGGCCCTGGACAAAAGTAGTGCACTAAATAGGGAATAAGGCCCTGGACAAAAGTAGTGCACTAAATAGGGAATAGGGCCCTGGACAAAAGTAGTGCACTAAATAGGGAATAGGATGCCATTTGGGATGATTCATAATGGGAGTTATGGCCCACCATCACCTGAGATAAATATCCTATTATAACCCTCACCTGAGATAAAGATCCTATTATAACCCTCACTAGAATAAAGATCCTATTATAACCCTCACCTAGAATAAAGATCCTATTATAACCCTCACCTAGAATAAAAATCCTACTATAATCCTGAGATAAAGATCCTATTATGACCCTCACATAGAATAAAGATCTTATTATAACCCTCACTAGAATAAATATCCTATTATAACCCTCACCTAGAATAAAGATCCTATTATAACCCTCGCCTAGAATAAAGATCCTATTATAACCCTCACCTAGAATAAAGATCCTATTATAACCCTCACCTAGAATAAAGATCCTATTATAACCCTCACCTAGAATAAAGATCAAATTATAACCCTCACTTAGAATAAAGATCCTATTATAACCCTCATCTAGAATAAAGATCAAATTATAACCCTCACTTAGAATAAAGATCCTATTATAACCCTCATCTAGAATAAAGATCCTATTTTAACCCTCATCTGAGATAAAGATTCTATTATAACCCTCACCTAGAATAAAGATCCTATTATAACCCTCACCTAGAATAAAGATCCTATTATAACCCTCACCTAGAATAAAGATCATATTATAACCCTCACCTAGAATAAAGATCCTATTATAACCTCACCTAGAATAAAGATCCTATTATAACCCTCGCCTAGAATAAAGAACCAATTAGAAACCTCACCTAGAATAAAGATCCTATTATAACCCTCACTTGGAATAAAGATCCTATTATAACCCTCACCTGAGATATAGATCGTATTATAACCCTCACCTAGAATAAAGATCCTATTATAACCCTCACCTAGAATAAAGATCCTATTATAACCTCACCTAGAATAAAGATCCTATTATAACCCTCACCTGAGATAAAGATCCTATTATAACCCTCACCTGGAATAAAGATCCTATTATAACCTTCACCTAGAATAAAGATCCTATTATAACCCTCACCTGAGATATCGATCCTATTATAATCCTGAGATATAGATCCTATTATAATCCTGAGATAAAGATCCTATTATAATCCTGAGATAAAGATCCTATTATAACTTCATAAAGAGATCCTCTTTGAAGGACAGACTTACAGCGTTCCAGTTCCAGAGGTACAGCATCTAGGAGAACATAACTGCTCTGTCTGTCTGTGGTAAACGCCTTAAGAGATGGTATGGGACCTGTCTGTCTGTCTGTCTGTCTGCTCTGTCTGTCTGTGGGAAACGCCTTAAGAGATGGTATGGGACCTGTCTGTCTGTCTGTCTGTCTGTCTTTCAGTCAGTCAGTCAGTCAGTCAGTCAGTTAGTCAGTCAATCAGTCAGTTAGTTAGTTAGTTTTGATTTAGCCTACATTCCATTTTCTGCTCTCCGAATTCATCAAATTCCTACCTCAAAGACAGATAGAGAGAGAGAGACAGAGACGAGACCAAGTCACTATTATTCGAGTCACAAGCAAGTCTCAAGTCACAAGGTCTGAGTCTCAAGTAAAACTCGAGTCACAAGGTCTGAGTCTCAAGTAAAACTCGAGTCACAAGGTCTGAGTCTCAAGTAAAACTCGAGTCGCAAGGTCTGAGTCTCAAGTAAAACTCGGGTCACAAGGTCTGAGTCTCAAGTAAAACTCGAGTCGCAAGGTCTGAGTCTCAAGTAAAACTCGGGTCACAAGGTCTGAGTCTCAAGTAAAACTCGAGTCGCAAGGTCTGAGTCTCAAGTAAAACTCCAGTCAAGTCCAAGTCGTGCATTCTAAGAACAAGTCAAGTTGAGTCACAAATTTTCAAGTCAAGTAAAAAAAAATAGAAATCTATACAGGCAACGTCTTGTGGAACTACAAATCGTTGTCAATTTATTGAGGCTACCAGACAGACCTTTCATTATTTTGTCTACAACTCATTTTGATGATGTAATTGTAAAATAGGGCCCTTGTAGCAGCCGTTAAGGGCATGACACCAGCAGAAGGCAAGGCAGGTTGACGTGCTCAGAGTGTACATTTATTTACAGATCTTGTTGATCCAATGGTGAAATCGCCATATAATTAAGCATTAAGGCCCGAGTGGGTGTGGTATATGGCCAATATACCACAGCTAAGGGCTGTTATTATGCACAACGCAACGTGGAGTACCTGGATACAGCCCTTAGCCGCGGTATACTGGCCATTTATCACAAACCCCCATGATGCCTTATTGCTATTATAAACTGCAACATGGTAGAAACGCAACATGGTAGCAGCACAAAACATGGTACAAACATTATTGGGCACAGACAACAGCACAAAGGGCAAGAAGGTAGAGACAACAATACAGCACACAAAAGCACTCTTCCTGACAGTTGTGGTGTCGTCAGTAAGTGTCCACGATCTGAGTCTTTGACTGAAGAGATTGAGATAAAGTTGTCCAGTTTGAGTGTTTGTTGCAGCGACTGGAACTTATAACCAATAAACTGATTTTATAATGTAAAAGGCCATTTCCACATCCGTTGGTACATCCTAATCAGATATGATGCTTATTAAAGATGTTTCAACAGCACGTATACACGGAACAACCATTTTCCTCGTATTCAACGTTCTGACTCCAAAGGGTGTTGCGCAGGCCACGTAGCCTATTTCTATACGCACTGAGGCACGATCCTTATGTTACGCGCAACGCAAATAACAGAGATACACGGAACTCAGACACGCGGAACTCAGACACGCGGAACTCAGACACGAGGAACTCAGACACGCGGAACTCAGACACGAGGAACTCAGACACGCGGAACTCAGACACGAGGAACTCAGACACGAGGAACTCAGACACGCGGAACTCAGACACGAGGAACTCAGACACGCGGAACTCAGACACACGGAACTCAGACACGCGGAACTCAGACACGAGGAACTCAGACACGAGGAACTCAGACACGCGGAACTCAGACACGAGGAACTCAGACACGCGGAACTCAGACACACGGAACTCAGACACGAGGAACTCAGACACGCGGAACTCAGACACAAGGAACTCAGACACGCGGAACTCAGACACGAGGAACTCAGACACGCGGAACTCAGACACACGGAACTCAGACACACGGAACTCAGACACACGGAACTCAGACACACGGAACTCAGACACGAGGAACTCAGACACGCGGAACTCAGACTCACGGAACTCAGACACGCGGAACTCAGACACGCGGAACTCAGACACGCGGAACTCAGACACGCGGAACTCAGGCACGCGGAACTCAGACACGCGGAACTCAGACACACGGAACTCAGACACACGGAACTCAGACATAACCCGGGAAATGTGAACAAAGGAAACCAGACATTGAATTAAATAAACAGAACTTGTACCTCATGAGTCTTGAGAATGTTCATGTCCACTGAGTAAGAAATGGTTGGCTAAATTAAAAATAAATAAAAATGTATCGCAGCAAGCCTATCAAACATGAAACATAAAATGTGGACGTGTTGCAATAAACGGTACGGGATGGAATGATTAAACGCTAGCAATTATTGTAGTATTATATGGAATATATATTTACGACATAGGGCCTATGCTTTTAAATGTGTGAAAGCAACGTCAAACATTTCAATAAGACAACAACAACAAAATCACTCCACTGGCGGAAGTTTGTAGAGCAGAAGTGAAGAGCTATGGTGCTTCTTCACCACAGTAATAATAAAATGGAACAACGATTTCCAAATGCAAGCTTCATACATTAAGTAAATGATCAATGTCAAGCAATTGTTACATACCAAAACACCAGTAGACCTATGCTAGTAATTGTTGCCCCATTGCTGGTGAGCTTGCAATGTAAACAGTTAATATTCTTGATCACCAAACAATTTTTGGAGCTGCATATTTATTTATTATGGCAATTGTACCCAGTGGTGTAAAGTACTTAAGTAAAAAAATACTTTAATGTACTACTTAAGTACTTTTTGGGGGGTATCTCTACTGTACTATTTATTTTTGACTACTTTTACTTCACAAAATGTCTCATGAAAATAATTTACTTTTAACTCCATACATTTTGTCGGGACACCCAAAAGTACTCGTTACATTTTGAATACTTAGCAGGACAGGAAAATGGTCAAATTCACACACTTATCAAGAGAACATCCCTGGTCATCCCTACTGCCTCTGATGTGGTGGGCTCACTAAACACAAATGCTTTGTTTGTAAATTATGTCTGACTTTTGGAGAGTGCCCCTGGCTATAGGTACAAAAATAACATATGTGCTGTCTGGTTTGCTTAATATAAGGAATTAGAAATGATTTATACTTTTCTGTCTACTGCTATAGTATGATACAGAGGGAGAGCAGGATTAGTCTAGACTACCATTCTATAGGCTGGCTCAGTAGCCTACAGTAAGATTCCAGTTGGACTACAGTAGACTCTCACTTTACATTGGGCAGCTGAAGGGAACTAGTACTTCCTGTGTAATCACCCCCCCCCCCCCCCCCCCCCATAAAGCCGATCATACAAAGGAATTTAATTCGGGGCCTCAGCAGAGCAGCCAGACAGTAAAACCTGCCAATCCGGCTTGGGAACTACAGCTTTAATCCACAACCCATCTGGGACCCACAGACAGACAACGACATGGTGAATCAAAAAAAAAATAGATCTTTGTTTTTCTTGTAACACTACAAGCCACTTAGCACTTTTACGAAGTTGGCTTTAGCTAGCCAAGATCGGTTCCCATTCTCCCAGCGTCATTACTAACTACCAACAAGCCATACATGTACTGAATAAGACTCACAGAGAGAGAGGCATCATGAGGAGTTTTTTGGGGGGGTTGTTGCTCTGTAACACTACTAGCCTCCTAGCCATTTGATGAAGTTGGCTTTAGCTAGCCCAGAACGGTTCCCATTCTCCCAACAACACTGAACAAAAAAAAAGGTGTTTGTCCAATGTTTCATGAGCTGAAATAAAAGATCCCAGAAATGTTTCATACTTCAGTGGGCAAATGCTCACCTTCGATGGCCACTGGCACTCGCAGTTTCAACTGTACCTGGCAGATGGCAGACAGTGTGTATGGCTTCGTGACCCATGGTGGCGGTGGGGTTATGGTATGGGGCAGACATAAAATACGGACAACGAACACAATTGAATTTTATCGATAGCAATTTCAATGCACAGAGATGCCGTGACGAGATCTTGAGGCCCATTGTCGTGCCATTCATCCACCGCCATCACCTCATGTTTCAGCATGATAATGCACAGACCCATGTCACAAGGATCTGTACACAATTCCTGGAATCTGAAAATTTTCCAGTTTTTCCATGGCCTGCATTCTCACCAGACATGTCACCCATTGAGCATGTTTGGGATGCTCTGGATCGATGTTTACGACAACATGTTCCAGTTCCCGCCAATATCCAGCAACTTCACACAGCCATTGAAGAGGAGTCTGACAACATTCCACAGGCCACAATCAACAGCCTGATCTGCTCTGTGAAGGAGACGTGTCGCGCTGCATGAGGAAAATGGTGGTCACACCAGATACTGACTGGTTTTCTGATCCATGCCCCTACCTTTTTTTTTTACGACCAACCAATGCATATCTGTATTCCCAGTCATGTGAAATCCTTAGATTAGGAACTAATGCATTTATTTTAATTGACTGATTTATTTATATTAACTGTAAAATCTTTGAAATTGTTGCATGTTGTGTTTATATTTTTGTTCAGTGTAGCAACCAAGAAGCCATTTCAGGCTATCAATCAAGTTAAAGTAGCTAGCTTGTCTAACTACAGCGCCTTCGGAAAGTATTCAGACCCCTTTACTTTTTCCACATTTTGTTACGTTACAGCCTTATTCTAAAATTGATTAGTGTTTTTTCCCCCCATGAATCTACACACAATACCCCATAATGACAAAGCAAAAACAGGCTTTTAGATATTTATTACTAATTTATAAAAAATGTAAAACTGAAATATCACATTTTACATAAATATTCAGACCCTTTACTCAGTACTTTGTTGAAGCACCTTTGGCAGCGATTACAGCCTTGAGTCTTCATGGGTATGACGCTACAAGCTTGGCACACCTGTATTTAGGGAGTTTCTCCCATTCTTCTCTGTAGATCCTCTCAAGCTCTGTCAGGTTGGATGGGGAGCGTCGCTGCACAGCTATTTTCAGGTCTCTCCAGAGATGTTCGATCGGGTTCAAGTCCGGCCTCTGGTTGGGTCACTCAAGGACATTCAGAGATTTGTCCCAAAGCCACTCCTGCATTGTCTGGGATCTCTCTGTACTTTGCTCCGTTCATTTTTCCTCCTGCGTTGTCTTGGCTGTGTGCTTGGGGTCGTTGTCGTGTTGGAAGGTGACCTTTCGCCCCAGTCTGAGCGCTCTGGAGCAGGTTTTCATCAAGGACTTTGCTCTGTTCATCTTTGCCTTGATCCTAACTAGTCTCCCAGTCCCTGCCACTAAAAAACATCTCCACAGTATGATGTTACCACCAGCATGCTTCACCGTAGGGATTGTGCCAGGTTTCCTCCAGACTTGACGCTTGGCATTCAGGCCAAAGTGGTTCCATCTTGGTTTCATCAGACCAGAGAATCTTGTTTCTCGTTTGTCTGAGAGTCTTTATGTGCCTTTTGGCAAACTCCATGTGGAATGTCTGTCATGTTCCTTTTACTGAGGAGTGGCTTCCGCCTGGCCACTCTACCATTTTTTTAATTGTATTTACTAATTTCACCTTTTTACACCTTTATTTAACCAGGTAGGCCAGTTGAGAACAAGTTCTCATTTACAATTGTGACCTGGCCAAGATAAAGCAAAGCAGTTCGACAACATACAACAACACAGAGTTACACATGGAGTAAAACAAACATACAGTCAATAATACAGTAGAAAAATAAGTCTATATACAAAGTGAGCAAATGAGGTGAGATAAGGGAGGTAAAGGCAAAAAAGGCCATGATGGGGAAGTAAATACAATATAGCAAGTAAAACACTGGAATGGTAGATTTGCAGTGGAAAAAAGTGCAAAGTAGAAATAGAAATAATGGGGTGCAAAGGAGCAAAATAAATAAATAAATACAGTAGGGGAAGAGGTAGTTGTTTGGGCTAAATTATAGATGGGCTATGTACAGGTGCAGTAATCTGTGAGCTGCTCTGACAGCTGGTGCTTAAAGCTAGTGAGGGAAATAAGTGTTTCCAGTTTTAGAGATTTTTGTAGTTCGTTCCAGTCATTGGCAGCAGAGAACTGGAAGGAGAGGCGGCCGAAGGAGGAATTGGCTTTGGGGGTGACCAGAGAGATATACCTGCTGGAGCGCGTGCTACAGGTGGGTGCTGCTATGGTGATCAGCGAGCTGAGATAAGGGGGAACTTTACCTAGCAGGGTCTTGTAGATGACCTGGAGCCAGTGGGTTTGGCGACGAGTATGAAGCGAGGGCCAGCCAACGAGAGCGTACAGGTCACAGTGGTGGGTAGTATATGGGGCTTTGGTGACAAAACGGATGGCACTGTGATAGACTGCATCCAATTTATTGAGTAGGGTATTGGAGGCTATTTTGTAAATGACATCGCCGAAGTCGAGGATTGGTAGGATGGTCAGTTTTATATAGGGTATGTTTGGCAGCATGAGTGAAAGATGCTTTGTTGCAAAATAGGAAGCCAATTCTAGATTTAACTTTGGATTGGAGATTTTTATTTATTTATTTATTTATTATTTCACCTTTATTTAACCAGGTAGGCAAGTTGAGAACAAGTTCTCATTTACAATTGCGACCTGGCCAAGATAAAGCAAAGCAGTTCGACAACATACAAAAACACAGAGTTACACATGGAGTAAAACAACATACAATCAATGATGCAGTAGAAAAAAATAAGACTATATACAATGTGAGCAAATGATGTGAGATAATGGAGGTAAAGGCAAAAAAAATGCCATGGTGGCAAAGTAAATAAAGTATGGCAAGAAAAAACACTGGAATGGTAGATTTGTAGTTTGAAGAAAGTTAAAAGTTAAAATATAAATAATATGGTGCAAAGGAGCAAAATAAATAAAATAAATAAATACAGTAGGGGAAAAGGTAGTAGTTTGGGCTCAATTAAAGATGGGCTATGTACAGGTGCAGAGATCTGTGAGCTGCTCTGACAGCTGGTGCTTAAAGCTAGTGAGGGAGATAAGTGTTTCCAGTTTTAGAGATTTTTGTAGTTCGTTCCAATCATTGGCAGCTGAGAACTGGAAGGAGAGACGACCAAAGGAGGAGTTGGCTTTAGGGGTGACCAGAGAGATATACCTGCTGGAGCGCGTGCTACAGGTGGGTGCTGCTATGGTGACCAGTGAGCGGAGATAAGGGGGGACTTTACCTAGCAGGGTCTTGTAGATGACCTGGAGCCAATGTGTTTGGCGACGATGATGAAGTGAAGGCCAGCCAACGAGAGCATACAGGTCGCAGTGGTGGGTTGTATATGGGGCTTTGGTGACAAAACGGATGGCACTGTGATAGACTGCATCCAGCTTGTTGAGTAGGGTATTGGAGGCTATTTTGTAAATGACATCGCCGAAGTCGAGGATTGGTAGGATGGTCAGTTTTACGAGGGTATGTTTGGCAGCATGAGTGAAGGATGCTTTGTTGCGAAATAGGAAGCCAATTCTAGATTTCACTTTGGATTGGAGATGATTGATGTGAGTCTGGAAGGAGAGTTTACAGTCTAACCAGACACCTAGGTATTTGTAGTTGTCCACAAATTCTAAGTTAGAACCGTCCAGAGAAGTTATGCTGGATGGGCGGGCAGGTGCAGGCAGCGATCGGTTGAAGAGCATGCATTTAGTTTTACTTGTGTTTAGGAGCAGTTGGAGACCACGGAAGGAGAGTTGAATGGCATTGAAGCTCGTCTGGAGGGTTGTTAACACAGTGTCCAAAGAAGGGCCAGAAGTATACAGAATGGTGTCGTCTGCGTAGAGGTGGATCAGAGATTCACCAGCAGCAAGAGCGACATCATTTATGTATACAGAGAAAAGAGTTGGCCCAAGAATTGAACCCTGTGGTACCCCCATAGAGACTGCCAGAGGTCCAGACAGTAGGCCCTCCGATTTGACACACTGAACTCTGTCAGAGAAGTAGTTGGTGAACCAGGCGACGCAATCGTTTGAGAAACCAAGGCTACTAAGTCTGCCGATGAGGATGTGGTGATTAACAGAGTCAAAAGCTTTGGCCAGGTCAATGAATACGGCAGCACAGTAATGTTTCTTATCGATGGCGGTTACGATGTCGTTTAGGACCTTGAGCGTGGCTGAGGTGCACCCATGACCAGCTCTGAAACCAGATTGCATAGCGGAGAGGGTGCGGTGGGATTCAAAATAGTCGGTAATCTGTTTGTTGACTTGGCTTTCGAAGACCTTAGAAAGGCAGGGTAGGATGGATATAGGTCTGTAGCAACTTGGGTCAAGAGTGTCACCTCCTTTGAAGAGGGGGATGACAGCAGCTGCTTTCCAATCTATGGGAATCTCAGACGACACGAAAGAGAGGTTGAACAGGCTAGTAATAGGGGTTGCAATAATTTCGGCAGATAATTTTAGAAAGAAAGGGTCCAGATTGTCAAGCCCAGCTGATTTGTAGGGGTCCAGATTTTGCAGCTCTTTCAGAACATCAGCTGAATGGATTTGGGAGAAGGAGAAATGGGGGAGGCTTGGGCGAGTAGCTGTGGGGGGTGCAGTGCTGTTGAATGCAGTAGGGGTAGTTAGGTGGAAAGCATGGCCAGCCGTAGAAAAATGCTTATTGAAATTCTCAATTATAGTGGGCTTATCGGTGGTGACAGAGTTTCCTATCCTCAGTGCAGTGGGCAGTTGGGAGGAGGTGTTCTTATTCTCCATGGACTTTACAATGTCCCAGAACTTTTTAGAGTTGGAGTTGCACGAAGCAAATTTCTGTTTGAAAAAGCTAGACTTGGCGTTTCTAATTGCCTGTGTGTATTGGTTTCTAACTTCCCTAAAAAGTTGCATATCGCGGGGGCAGTTCGATGCTAATGCAGAACGCCACAGGATATTTTTGTGTTGGTTAAGGGC
The DNA here is from genome assembly GCF_901001165.1 of Salmo trutta. Classification (NCBI taxonomy): domain Eukaryota; kingdom Metazoa; phylum Chordata; class Actinopteri; order Salmoniformes; family Salmonidae; genus Salmo; species Salmo trutta. The sequence continues at coordinate 45,703,221 of NC_042965.1, forward strand.
AGTCAGGTCTGGGGAGAACCAAGGGCTATATCTGTTCCTGGTTCTAAATTTCTTGAAAGGGGCATGCTTATTTAAGATGGAGAGGAAGGCATTTTAAAAAAATAACCAGGCATCCTCTACTGACGGGATGAGGTCAATATCCTTCCAGGATACCAGGGCCAGGTCGATTAGAAAGGCTTGCTCGTTGAAATGTTTCAGGGAGCGTTTGACAGTGATGAGTGGAGGTCGTTTGACCGCTGACCCATTACGGGTGCAGGCAATGAGGCAGTGATCGCTGAGATCTTGGTTGAAAACAGCAGAGGTGTAATTAGAGGGCACATTGGTTAGGATGATATCTATGAGGGTGCCAGTGTTTGCGGCTTTGGGGTTGTACCTGGTGGGTTCATTAATAATTTGTGTGAGATTGAGGGCATCAAGCTTGGATTGTAGAATGGCTGGGGTGTTAAGCATGTCCCAGTTTAGGTCGCCTAGTAGCACGAGCTCTGAAGATAGATGGGGGGCAATCAGTTCACATATGGTGTCCAGAGCACAGCTAGGGGCCGAGGGGGGTCTATAGCAGGCGGCAACGGTGAGAGACTTGTTTTTGGAGAGGTGGATTTTTAAAAGTAGAAGTTCAAATTGTTTGGGTACAGACCTGGATAGCAGGACAGAACTCTGCAAGCTATCTCTGCAGTAGATTGCAACACCGCCCCCTTTGGTCGTTCTATCTTGTCTGAAAACGTTGTAGTTAGGGATGAAGATTTCACAGTTTTTGGTGGACTGATGATTGATGTGAGTCTGGAAGGAGAGTTTACAGTCTAACCAGACACCTAGGTATTTGTAGTTGTCCACATATTCTAAGTCAGAACCGTCCAGAGTAGTGATGCTGGACGGGTAGGCAGGTGCAGGCAGCGATCGGTTGAAGAGCATGCATTTAGTTTTACTTGTATTTAAGAGCAGTTGGAGGCCACGGAAGGAGAGTTGTATGGCATTGAAGCTCGTCTGGAGTGTCCAAAGAAGGGCCAGAAGTATACAGAATGGTGTCATCTGCGTAGAGGTGGATCAGAGACTCACCAGCAGAAAGAGCGACATCCTTGATGTATACAGAGAAAAGAGTTGGCCCAAGAATTGAACCCTGTGGCACCCCCATAGAGACAACAGGCCCTCCGATTTGACACACGGAAGTCTATCAGAGAAGTAGTTGGTGAACTAGGCGAGGCAATCATTTAAGAAACCATAAAGGCCTGATTGGTGGAGTGCTGCAGAGATGGATGTCCTTCTGGAAGGTTCTCCCATCTCCACAGAGGAACTCTGGAGCTCTGTCAGAGTAACCATCGGATTCTTGGTCACATCCCTGACCAAGGCCCTTCTCCCCAAGTCAACTGAGGGACCTTATATAGACAAGTGTATGCCTTTCCAAATCATGTACAATCAATGGAATTTACCACAGATGGACTCCAATCAAGTTGTAGAAACATCTCAAGGATGATCAATGGAAACAGGATGCACCTGAGCTCAATAGCAAAGGGTCTGAATACTTAGGTAAATAAGGTATTTCTGTTTTTATTTTTAATAGATTAGCAAACATGTCTAAAAACCTGTTTTCGCTTTGTCATTTTGGGGTAGTGTGATGTCATTATGGGGTATTGTGATGTCATTATGGGGTATTGTGATGTCATTATGGGGTATTGTGATGTCATTATGGGGTATTGTGATGTCATTATGTGTGTAGATTGATGATCCAGTTTAGAATAAGGCTGTAATTTAACAAACTGTGGAAAAAGTCAAGGGGTCTGAATACTTTCCGAAGGCACTATATCTTAGCTAGCATTCCTGCTGGCAAGGCTGGTAGACTTTAGAAAAGCAAGAAATTACTAAATATACTGAATAAGACTCACATTCCATTCAATCTTTAAACCAGATTTTAGCAGAGATGCAGAGAAGCATTTTTAGTTTCTTTTAACAAAAAAAAAACATCAGTCAGGAGGATACAGACAGCTCAAGAGGTATGACTAGATATACAGAAAAGGATTCATATATAATGATTATTGCTCTGGATTACAGGAAAATGCTATTTCAAGTGTTTGAAAAATGCTAAATGCCCCCAATTCTCTAAATTAAATTAGGGAGTCCTGGTTTGGGGGAGGGAGGGAGGGGTCCCGGGGATTTGTTGTTGTGATGGTCAACCCACACGCAACCTGACCATGAGACGTTATCATTCTGCAGTTCAGATTGGATTGTAGCAAGGGGGAGGGGGTTTGTTGTGGGTAAATGGGGATTTTAGGGGGTTAAATTGCTTTGAGAAGGATGACTGGTACAACATGGTGGACCAATATATAGACTAGGGATTATTTTAGCCTGGTCTTTGACTTGCGGTTTTATTGTTCTTTGAGATACCAGATGTGAGATGATGATGTGTTTTATTTTATTATTTTACACCTTTTTTTGAAAGGTCAACCAATCAGACCTGGGTTAAAATACTATTTTAAATATCTCAATTACTTTCACATACATTCAAAGTAAGTATTCAGATATATTTTATTTGAAAAGACAAGTAGTTGAATATTTTTTTTTTAATGTATTTGGAAATACACTTGGAAAGTTTTTTGAAACACTCAAATACACTCCCATGCATTTAGCCTAGGTATTTGAAAACAGTATGTTACAAATAATAATTAAAATACTAAAATAAAATAGCTTTTTTTTTTGGACTGTGTATTTGAGACCTGTGAGCCCAGGTCTGAAACCAATAAACACTGAATCATCAAGCCTACTTTTCTCTCCCTCTCTCTTCCCATAGCTCCATCCAACACTTGTATATCTCTACCACCGATCCAAACCCACTGATCAATCGCTTTGCTGGCACTGATAGACCATTATACCCTGGCAGCATCTTAGCCTGGGAATCAGTCACACTTTAACTTTCAGATGAATATCTGCCTGCGGTCCCCGTCTACCCACACCACAATGACTAAGAAAAGCAAAGCATTTCAACAGATGATTAAACAACATTATTCAATCTGAGAGCCAGGGCTTGTATCTTTTATACAAGTCTTTAATTCAAAGGCTGCGCCCCGAATGGCACCATATTCCCTATATAGTGCACTACTTTTGACCAGGGCCCTATAGGGAATAAGGTACAGTTTGGGACAACAAGAGAAGTTACCATTATGTGGGCAGGCAGAGTTACCGCTCCTACTGGTTGTGGGAAAAAGGAGAAGAGTGTTTTTTCACAGGTCCATGAGAAAAGAGCCAGCTCACAACTTCATAGTCCTCCTGGTATAGTTAGTCTCACAGCCCGGGGAAAAGTCTGATATCCCTCCCTCCAACTTTCTCTCCCCTTCTCCAACTTTTAGTTTCTCTCTTTCTGTCAGTCTTTCACACTCTCCCTTTTCTCTTCCTTACTTTCAATCTCTCTCTACACCACCCCCTCTCTCATTCTCATGACCAACAGGATCTCTCTCTACACCTCCCCCCACCACCCACCCACCCCCAGCGCATTGGCCGAGAGGAGAGAGACATCAGACGTAGCCTAACGAATCCCCTAGACTGACAGTACTGGTACTCAGACAGGCTTTAACCCCTAGACTGACAGTACTGGTACTCAGACAGGCTTTAACCCCTAGACTGACAGTACTGGTACTCAGACAGGCTTTTACCCCCTAGACTGACAGTACTGGTACTCAGACAGGCTTTAACCCCTAGACTGACAGTATTGGTACTCAGACAGGCTTTAACCCCTAGACTGACAGTACTGGTACTCAGACAGGCTTTAACCCCTAGACTGACAGTACTGGTACTCAGACAGGCTTTAACCCCTAGACTGACAGTATTGGTACTCAGACAGGCTTTAACCCCTAGACTGACAGTACTGGTACTCAGACAGGCTTTAACCCCTAGACTGACAGTACTGGTACTCAGACAGGCTTTAACCCCTAGACTGACAGTACTGGTACTCAGACAGGCTTTAACCCCTAGACTGACAGTACTGGTACTCAGACAGGCTTTAACCCCTAGACTGACAGTACTGGTACTCAGACAGGCTTTAACCCCTAGACTGACAGTACTGGTACTCAGACAGGCTTTAACCCCTAGACTGACAGTATTGGTACTCAGACAGGCTTTAACCCCTAGACTGACAGTATTGGTACTCAGACAGGCTTTAACCCCTAGACTGACAGAGCAGCAGAGGGTTTGGGGTTGGTTGGCTGAAGTTTCACCTGCAAAGATGTTGATGAAAATGTATGGATTGGTCCTAAAATATTTTCTACTTCTACATCTCTTGTCCTCCAAAACAGCATGAAACCATCCTTCTCTACTAACCATACATATTACATTCTACCAGAGACTCTTGGAGAAAAACCATTGAGCTATTTTCAATCCAGTTCCCTCACACAGCTGTATGGGAAGGAAGGAAGGAAGGAAGGAGGGAGGGAGGGAGGGAGGGAGGGAGGGAGGGAGGGAGGGAGGGAAGGAAGGAAGGAAGGAAGGAGGGAGGGAGGGAGGGAGGGAGGGAGGGAGGGAGGGAAGGAAGGAAGGAAGGAAGGAAGGAAGGAAGGAAGGAAGGAGGGAGGGAGGGAGGGAGGGAGGGAGGGAGGGAGGGAGGGAGGAAGGAAGGAAGGAAGGAAGGAAGGAAGGAAGGAGGGAGGGAGGGGGGGAAGGGAGGGGGGAAGGGGGGGAGTGAGGGGGGTCTAGGAAGGAAGGAAGGAAGGAAGGAAGGAAGGAAGGAAGGAAGGAAGGAAGGAGGAGGAGGGAGGGAGGAGGGAGGGAGGGAGGGAGGGAGGGAGGGAGGGAGGGAGGGAGGGAGGGAGGGGGGAGGGGGAGGAGGGAGGGGAGGGAGGGAGGGAGGATGGAAGGAAAGAAGGAAGGAAGGAAGGAAGGAAGGAAGGAAGGAAGGAAGGCGGGCAGGCAGGGAGGAAGGAAGGCAGGAAGGAAGGAAGGAAGGAAGGAAGGAAGGAAGGAAGTCTAGCTGCTAGCTATCTAAACTTGAAATTGGCAGTCACTCTCACTCAGATATCATATTAAAAGCTGGCAAAATGTGGAGAATTGCGGGAAATGAACCCCAACTCGCAAGACTGCACGTGTGGGTATGGATGCGGGTACAGATGTGGGTATGCAGACCCGTGAGTCACTGTGGGCCCCCCCACCTCGTCATGATGAGTTAAGATGTGTTTTTTTTTCAGACACAGCCAGTTTACAGGGAAACTGATTCACAGATTATAGTCTCTATAGTCTCTAACCCTGATCTAGGGAAACTGATTCACAGAGCATAGTCTCTATAGTCTCTATCCCTGAACTAGGAAAACTGATTCACAGAGTATAGTCTCTATAGTCTCTATCCCTGATCTAGGGAAACTGATTCACAGAGCATAGTCTCTATAGTCTCTATCCCTGATCTAGGGAAACTGATTCACAGAGCATAGTCTCTATAGTCTCTATCCCTGATCTAGGGAAACTGATTCACAGAGTATAGTCTCTATAGTCTCTAACCCTGAACTAGGAAAACTGATTCACAGAGTATAGTCTCTATAGTCTCTAACCCTGATCTAGGGAAACTGATTCACAGAGCATAGTCTCTATAGTCTCACAGCCAGTTTACAGGGAAACTGATTCACAGAGTATAGTCTCTATAGTCTCTATCCCTGATCTAGGGAAACTGATTCACAGAGTATAGTCTCTATAGTCTCTAACCCTAATCTAGGGAAACTGATCTAGGGAAGCTGATTCACAGAGCATAGTCTCTATAGTCTCACAGCCAGTTTACAGGGAAACTGATTCAGAGAGTATAGTCTCTATAGTCTCTAACCTGATCTAGGGAAACTGATCTAGGGAAACTGATTCACAGAGCATAGTCTCTATAGTCTCTAAGTGTTTTAGGGCAGGCGGTAGTCAAGTACTATTTCAGAAAGTCCGGACGGAAAACATGCATGTGGATAACGAACCCCCCACCTCGCGACCCGGATCAACTATTGAGTAATACTTTAGGGCTCTAGAGGAAGTACGCAAATTACAGTACAACCCCAGGAAGCCAATATGGACCCTACTGCAGTACGACCCCAGGAAGAGTTACCTCTTACATGGACCCTACTGCAGTACGACCCCAGGAAGAGAGACCTCTTACACGGACCCTACTGCAGTACGACCCCAGGAAGAGAGACCTCTTACATGGATGGACCCTACTGCAGTACGACCCCAGGAAGAGAGACCTCTTACATGGACCCTACTGCAGTACGACCCCAGGAAGAGTTACCTCTTACATGGACCCTACTGCTCTATCATTACTGATCACAGACAATGACTGCAGTTGTTGAGTTATTGTTTTGAAGGTTTTACCCGTGTCACTTCCCAAGCGAAGGTGAAAACATGGCGTTTGTGCTGCCGTTATCCCTCCCTCCCTCCCTCACAGACATGCAACCTCCTTTTGATACCATGTCACATGATGCCAGTTTAACTAAGCCTGACTTGACACACACACACACACACACACACACACACACACACACACACACACACACACCACACACACACACACACACACACACACACACACACACACACACACACACCCTTCCCTCCCTCTCTTCCTCCTCCCTTCCCTCCCTCCCTCCCTCCCTTTCTCCACCCTTCCCTCCCTCCCTCCCTCCCTCTCTTCCTCCTCCCTCCCTCACTCTCTTCACCCTCCCTCCCTCCCTCCCTTTCTCCACCCTTCCCTCCCTCCCTCTCTTCCTCCTCCCTTCCCTCCCTCCCTCCCTCCCTCCCTCCCTTTCTCCACCCTTCCCTCCCTCCCTCTCTTCCTCCTCCCTTCCTCCCTCCCTCCCTCCCTCCCTCCCTCCCTCTCTTCCTCCTCCCTTCCCTCCCTCCCTCTCTTCCTCCTCCCTCCCTCCCTCCCTCCCTCCCTTTCTCCACCCTTCCCTCCCTCCCTCTCTTCCTCCTCCCTCCCTCACTCTCTTCACCCTCCCTCCCTCCCAGTCTCCAGTGGTTATCATGTGTCCAATAGACTCTCTCTCTCTCTCTTCACTGCCAACTAACCACAGAGTCTGCCTGGCCAAACACACTGAGGGCATTTGTCTGCTCTAAACTATGCCATGTTAGACAGCTCCCTAGCTGCTCACTGGCACGACGTGGATGGTAAAACTGTGCCAAGTTGAATTTCCAGGATTGTTTCTGCCTCTGACCGTGTGTGAGACGAAGCACCTACAGTTGCCTACAGGTTTTCACTGGAGAGAGTTGATCCAACAAGCCCCAGGCCTCTGTGGTTGAGTGGGGAGTGTGCAGCAACATACACATTATTCATGATGATTAAGATGCATTACTATCATTAGAAAAAGCTCCTCCTACCTGGCTCCCGTGACGTCGACGCCCACCATCAGCTGACCGTTGAGTGACAGCAACTCGTCTCGCAGTTTGATTCTACCGCACCTCGCCGCGGGACTTCTCTTCCTCACTTCCGTTACCCAGATACAGCCCACGTCCAACACGGGTCCCTGATCCCCCTTCCTCCTCCTCCTCCTCCTTCCTCCCTTCTTCCTGTCCTCCCCCTCCGGATCCCCGAATATCGGGATGTTACCGAAACTGAGTCCCAGCTCTGCCTCGTCCCCCTCTCGCTTGGTGAGGCACACGGCTCGCACCTCCGCGTCCACAGCTCCGCACGGCGTCGTGGGTCTGAGGGCGGTACTCTGGATCTCTCCTTCCTCTGTGAAGTTGAGCTGGATGTATTCCACCAGTTTCTGTATAGCGGCCTGACATAGAGACATGTCTCCGCTGGTACCTCTGCAGCCGCCGCTGTTGACCGTGCTGCAGGCATCCTCCTCGTGTTCTGACTCCTGGGATACAGTTGGAGTTACAACAATGGATTGAAGTATCACTCCACAATATTACAGAGACTGACAATAGGTCATACAGATTTCAGAACCACCATTGTGGACCACCGTTAGACTTTAGAAGAACCAATCACAGTAGGCACTCATAGTACAGTACGTAATTGATGTTAGCTATAAGAAATGATATCACCCACACATGTATGCAAAAACAGACCTGGTACGAGTCCTGGTCTGGGTCTCTGCTGGTGGTGGACTGCTGGTCTGGGTCTCTGCTGGTGGTGGACTGCTGGTCTGGGTCTCTGCTGGTGGTGGACTGCTGGTCAGGGTCTCCATAGTGGTCCTCGTACCTGGTCTGGGCCACCAGGAGCCAGTCCTCCAGTAGATGGATGTGGCTCAGGGCATTCTCCTGGGTGATGGGCATCGTGGCTGGGGCTGGGCCGGACCAGAGGCCCCCTGCATCCTGGGTCGATGGGCCCCTCTAGAGGCACCGAGGCTGGGAAGAGTTGTGGGAGTACGGCTGATAACTGTTAATATAAATCCAAACACAGGAAGCTTTGTGGACTGAAGCTGCCTCCATCTCTAGCGATGGTGTTTGAAGACTTCGGGCGTCAGAGGAGCGAGAATCGAGGAGTTTGTGTGTCTGCCGCATTTCCCCCGTTCAGTAACGCCCCGGTCATGATGTCATCACCCAGAAACAAAAGCAGAGCTGTCAGGGAAGTGTGTGTGTGTGTGTGTGTGTGTGTGTGTGTGTGTGTGTGTGTGTGACGTGGTCTCGGGTCCTTACACTCTGAGGGGTAACTGGAGAGAAAGTAGGGCCATTATCCGCTTGGCTGGCAGGGTTCCGGACCAGGCAGGGTAGAAATATCTGATAACTGAGACTGACGAGGGAGAGGGTGTGTGTGTCTGCACTGACACACACACACACACACTGGAGAAGAGTTGGGCTCAGGCGCCATTCACCTACAGAGAAAAGCAGAAAAGTCTACATCAGAGAAGTTGTACTATGCTTGGCCAAAAATGGTCCTGGTGAAAGATGGTGCACTCTGTAGAGAAGAGGTTTCCATTTGAGGCTTTATTACCATGCTGGGTTTCCTGCACTCTGACATTCGTCTGTGGTTAGCACAGTTTAGCAGCTTGACATCACACACACACACACACACACACACACACACACACACACACACACACACACACACACACACACACACATACAGTACACGCTTACACACACACATTTTTCCAGACTTGAGATCATGGAGGCAATTTCCATGTAAAAAGACCCATGAGCACCAACATGTGAAGTTCACTGGATCACATCAAATTTGGTGTAAAATGAAAGCTAAGAGTCTATATTTTTTTTGAGGTCTAAGACACCGCATTACAGTGCTGAGGCACTGACCGGGAGCCCCAAAGGGCAGTGCACAATAGGCCCAGCGCCGTCCCGGTTAGCTATAGTGATTCCTAGTGGAAGGCCCAGCGCCGTCCCGGTTAGCTATAGTGATTCCTAGTGGAAGGCCTAGCGCCGTCCCGGTTAGCTATAGTGATTCCTAGTGGAAGGCCCAGCGCCGTCCCGGTTAGCTATAGTGATTCCTAGCGGAAGGCCCAGCGCCGTCCCGGTTAGCTATAGTGATTCCTAGTGGAAGGCCCAGCGCCGTCCCGGTTAGCTATAGTGATTCCTAGTGGAAGGCCCAGCGCCGTCCCGGTTAGCTATAGTGATTCCTAGCGGAAGGCCCAGCGCCGTCCCGGTTAGCTATAGTGATTCCTAGTGGAAGGCCCAGCGCCGTCCCGGTTAGCTATAGTGATTCCTAGTGGAAGGCCCAGCGCCGTCCCGGTTAGCTATAGTGATTCCTAGTGGAAGGCCCAGCGCCGTCCCAGTTAGCTATAGTGATTCCTAGCGCCTGTCAGTCGAACAGTGTTTTCCTTCAACACATTGGTACGGCTGACTTCCTGGCTAAACAAGCAGTGTGTTAAGAAGCAACGCGGATTGGCGGGTCATGTTTCGGAGGACACACGTCTCGGCCTTCGCTTCTTGGGAAGTTGCAGCAATGAGACAAATTCATAACTATCAATTGGATATCACAAAAATGGGGCGAATTTTTGTTTATGAATGTGTCTTTTTTTAACAAATTAAAGACACAGTCTGGGAACTTAAGCACAATAAATTCGTAACATATTGTACGAATTGTATTTGTAACATATCAAATTGCAAAAAAACATGATTTTCTTTTGCAGGACGTAACATATATGAAATGGATGACATAGTACACAACTGAATGACGTAGTACACAACTGGATGACGTAGTACACAACTGGATGACGTAGTACACAACTGGATGACGTAGTACACAACTGGATGACATAGTACACAACTGGATGACGTAGTACACAACTGGATGACGTAGTACACAACTGGATGACATAGTACACAACTGGGTGATATAGTACACAACTGGATGACATAGTACACAACTGGATGACATAGTACACAACTGGATGACGTAGTACACAACTGGATGACATAGTACACAACTGGATGGCGTAGTACACAACTGGATGACATAGTACACCAAAAACTGGGACCCGTTTTGGCTCTTGAGCACCACTTTCAAAACTACTGGCTGAAATTATTGAAAAAATTCTGGAGCATCACTTTAAGGCAGGGTTCCCCAACTGGTGGCTGTGAAGAGCCAATGCGTAGAATGATACCCAAACACATAAAGGAGAATATTGCATTTTTCTACCTTTGTGTACCTATTCAGCATACATTACAATATGTCACATTTCACATATCCACATGTCTGTATAGTACAGATCAGTGACCCCTGTTACCGTCATTCCGTTACCGGGTGTTGATCCACCTCACTTACTGTAGTTCAATAACCAAAATAAATGTTTTCAAACTCAAGATGTCATAAGCTGACACCCCATTCTTTCTGCAGACATCTTTGAATCTTAATTCAGAGCAGATATTTAACACGTCGTCGCAAAAAAAAAAAAAAACTGAGGGTGATTTTACAGGCATTATTTCACAAAACTTTACATCTGCACTGCTCTTCAAATATACACCGCCTTCGGAAAGTATTCAGACCCCTTGACTTTTCCCTCCATTACGTTACAGGCTTATTCTAAAATTGATTTAAATCGTCCCCCCCTCATCAATCTACACATAATACCCCATAATGACATCACAATACCCCATAATGACATCACAATACCCCATAATGACATCACAATACCCCATAATGACATCACAATTCCCCATAATGACATCACAATACCCCATAATGACAAAACAAAGACAGATTTTTATAAATGTATGCAAATGTATAAAATACACTGAAATATAACATTTACATAAATATTCAGACCCTTTACTCAGTACTTTGTTGAAGCATCGTTGGCAGCGATTACAGCCTTGAGTCTTCTTGGGTATGACGTTACAAGCTTGGCACACCTGTATTTGGGGAGTTTCTCCCATTCTTCTCTGCAGATCCTCTCAAGCTCTGTCAGGTTGGATGCGGAGCATCGCTGCACTGCTATTTTCAGGTCTCTCCAGAGATGTTGTATTGGGTTCAAGTCCGGGCTCTGGCTGGCCCACCCAAGGACATTCAGAGACTTGTTCCGAAGCCACTCCTGCATTGTCTTGGCTGTTTGTTTAGGGTCGTTGTCCTGTTGGAAGATGAACCTTCGCCCAAGTCTCAGGTCCTGAGCGCACTGGAGCAGGTTTTCATTAAGGATCTCTCCATACTTTGCTTCATTCATCTTTCCCTCAATCCTGACTAGTCTCCCAGTCTCTGCTGCTGAAAACCATCCCCACAGCATGATGCTGCCACTACCATGCTTCACCGTAGGGATGGTATTGACCAGCAGATGAGCTGTGCCTGGTTTCCTCCAGACGTGACGCTTGGCATTCAGGTCAAATAGTTAAATCTTGGTTTCATCAAACCAGAGAACCCTTCCCCAGATTTGTGCCTCGACACAATCCTGTCTCGGAGCTCTACGGACAATTCCTTCGATCTTGGCTTGGTTTTTGCTCTGACATGCACTGCCAACTGTGGGACCTTATACAGTATAGACAGGTGTGTGCCTTTCCAAATCATGCCCAATCAATTGAATTTACCACAGGTGGACTCCAATCAAGTTGTAGAAACATCTCAAGGATGATCAATGGAAACAGGATGAACCTGAGCTCAATGTCAAGTGTCATAGCTGAATACTTGTGTAAATAAGTTATTTCTGTTATCGAGGAATATCCCTAGAACATTCTGTTACCATGGAATATCCCTAGAACATTCTGTTACCATGGAATATCCCTGGATCATTCTGTTACCATGGAATATCCCTGGATCATTCTGTTACCATGGAATATCCCTGGATCATTCTGTTACCATGGAATATCCCTGGATCATTCTGTTACCATGGAATATCCCTGGATCATTCTGTTACCATGGAATATCCCTGGATCATTCTGTTACCATGGAATATCCCTGGATCATTCTGTTACCATGGAATATCCCTGGATCATTCTGTTACCATGGAATATCCCTGGATCATTCTGTTACCATGGAATATCCCTGGATCATTCTGTTACCATGGAATATCCCTGGATCATTCTGTTACCATGGAATATCCCTAGAACATTCTGTTACCATGGAATATCCCTAGAACATTCTGTTGCCATGGAATATCCCTGGATCATTCTGTTACCATGGAATATCCCTGGATCATTCTGTTACCATGGAATATCCCTGGATCATTCTGTTACCATGGAATATCCCTGGATCATTCTGTTACTATGGAATATCCCTGGACCATTCTGTTACCATGGAATATCCCTGGATCATTCTGTTACCATGGAATATCCCTGGATCATTCTGTTACCATGGAATATCCCTGGATCATTCTGTTACCATGGAACATCCCTAGAACATTCTGTTACCATGGAATATCCCTGGATCATTAAACTAACTAGGGCCATAATGACGTCTTATAAAACACCAAACGTTCTAATGTATAGAGGCGTGGTCATCACAACCATACAGGCCAATGACTTTCAAAGCAGTATGGTTATCATTACTACTGTACACTGAGGCATTTCACTGTATGGTGACCGTATATATATACATCTAAGTCTAATGATCAGGAATCAGCCACTAGATAGAGTGGTTACTACCAGCTTGGACCACTAACAGAATGTCCAGTCCATCCACTTCTCTTGATCTGTCAGAGGTGATAAAACTATCTCTGTCGTTTTAATGTGTCTATCAGAGCTAGAGCTGTAGATGTGGGAAATATTCAGTTCAACTCTTGGAGGACAATAGAAGCTGAGATCTATACTTATTCATTATCATAATGTATTTACAGATTGAAGACAAAGTGAAGAAACCGGGCGGAGCAGGTCCTTCGGGTCTCAGCTGAACCTGAACCAGGAACAGAGACAACAGCTGAGTCTCACCACAGTCTGTCTCTGTCACATCACATTGATGCCAAGCTAGCAGGGACCACAGAGAAATTACTACCCTGGAGCTGTGGAGCTGGGGCTCCAAATAAACTGGGGCTTTTGTGGTGCATCTACTCCTCTTCTGTCTTCTTCCCTCTAGTCCTCTCCTCCTTCATTCCTTCCTCTCCTCTAACCAATTTGTAAGTCGCTCTGGATAAGAGCGTCTGCTAAATGACTTAAATGTAAATGTAAATGTACTCATTCCTTCCTCTCCTCTCTTCTCTCCCCTCTGTCTCCACTCTCCTCTCCCCTTTGTCTCCACTCACCTCTCTACCTCTCCTCTCTTCCTCCCCCCTTTGTCTCCACTCTCCTCTCTTCCTCTCCTCCTCTCCCCTTTGTCTCCACTCACCTCTCTACCTCTCCTCTCTTCCTCCCCCCTTTGTCTCCACTCTCCTCTCTCCTCTCCCCTTTGTCTCCACTCACCTCTCTACCTCTCCTCTCTCCTCTCCCCTTTGTCTCCACTCACCTCTCTACCTCTCCTCTCTTCCTCCCCCCTTTGTCTCCACTCACCTCTCTACCTCTCCTCTCTTCCTCCCCCCTTTGTCTCCACTCTCCTCTCTCCTCTCCCCTTTGTCTCCACTCACCTCTCTACCTCTCCTCTCTTCTCTCCTCTTTGTCTCCTCCTTCCTCTCCTCTCCTCTTCTCTCCTCTTTGTCTCCTCCTTCCTCTCCTCTCCTCCTCTCCCCTTTGTCTCCACTCTCTCTTCCTCTCCTTCCTCCTCTCCTCTTTTAGTAACAAACTCATATACAGTATATAAAGTCATTCCAATCGTGTCATGCAGTGTTTGTTATATTTAGAAATAGTGAAATAAATAAAAAATGTCTTTATAAAGAGAATTGATATGCCTTGTAAGGGAATACCATTTTAAAGAGTCCCAGCTCTAAACTAGCCCCTCGCTGTCCTACACTGTCATGCGAGAGGAATGGTCTGGATGGTGTGTGTGTGTGTGTGTGTGTGTGTGTGTGTGTGTGTGTGTGTGTGTGTGTGTGTATATATATGTGTGTGTGTGGGTTGGTTTTCCTATCCTTGTGGGGACCTATAATCCCCAAAAGGAGAGTAAAACAAGGAGCATTCTCCCTTGAGGGGTCATTTCCCCACATCCCCATGAGGACAAAGGTTATTTTAAGTTTAGGGGTTAGGTTAAGTGTTAACATTTAGGTTAGGTTTAAGGTTGTTGGGTTTTGATGAATAGTGGGGGGGGGGGGGGGGGGGGGTGTGGATCGAAGCATGTTGTGTCATTTAAGCCGTGATGGTGACCCTCCCTCTAGGATGTAACCTTGATCCATTGGGAACAGAGAAATCAGTGTCAATAACAGAAGACTAGATTTTCTCTGTCTCTGTCTCTCTGTCTCTGTCTCAATTCAATTCAATTGAATAGTTTTATTAGCATGGGAAACATATGTTAACATTGCCAAAGCAAGTGAAGTAGATAATATACAAAAAGTGAAATAAGCAATAAAAATTAACAGTAAACATTACACTCACAGAAGTTCCATAAGAATAAAGACATTACAAATGTCATATTATGTCTATATAGTGTTGTAACAATGTGCAAATAGTTAAAGTACAAAAGGGAAAATAAATAAACATAAAATGGGTTGTATTTACAATGGTGTTTGTTCTTCACTGGTTGACCTTTTCTTGTGGCAACAGGTCACAAATCTTGCTGCTGTGATGGCACACTGTGGTATTTCACCCAGTAGATATGGGAGTTTATCAAAATCGGGTTTGTTTTAAAATTCTTTGTGGATCTGTGTAATCTGAGGGAAATATGTGTCTCTAATATGGTCATACTTTGGGCAGGAGGTTAGGAAGTGCAGCTCAGTTTCCACCTCATTTTGTGGGCAGTGTGCACATAACCTGTCTTCTCTTGAGAGCAAGGTCTGCCTAAGGCGACCTTTCTCAATAGCAAGGCTATGCTCACTGAGTCTGTACATAGTCAAAGCATTTCCTTAAGTTTGGGTCAGTCACAGTGGTCAGGTATTCTGCCACTGTGTACTCTCTGTTTAGGGCCAAATAACATTCTAGTTTATTAATTCACTCTATGTGCACACTGCCCACAAAAGGTGGAAACTGAGCTACACTTCTTAACCTCCTGCCAAATATATGACCATATTAGAGACACATATTTCCCACAGATCACACAGACCCACAAATAATTTGTGTGCAATCACAGCAGAAAGATGTGTGGCCCGTTGCCATGAGAAAAGGGAAACCAGTGAAGAACAAACACCATTGTAAATACAACCCATATTTATGTTTATTTATTTTCCCTTTTGTACTTCAACTACTTGCACATTGTTACAACACTCTAGAGAGAGAGAGATTTTACCTAATTTTGTGGGCAGTGTGCGGCAGGGTAGCCTAGTGGTTAGAGCGTTGGGCTAGTAACCGAAAGGTTGCAAGTTCAAATCCCTAAGACACATTTAAACTAAACACAAGTAAAACTAAATGCATGCTCTTCAACCGATCGCTGCGTGCACCTGCCCGCCCATCCAGCATAACTTCTCTGGACGGTTCTAACTTAGAATTTGTGGACAACTACAAATACCTAGG